>NC_031502.1:59454291-59477360 GCF_000237925.1 Schistosoma mansoni
AATAAAGAAGTTAAGAAACTTCTTAGGCGCCGGTAAAAACCTGGAATATGTTCATCTCTACTGGCTTAGAACATTACAGATCCAGTTATTGTAAGATTAGAAATACTTGTAAAGCGTTAATTAGTAGGATTAGACGGTCATACGAAAAACAATTGGCTAGGGATTGCAAACAGTCCAAAACGGTTATTCTCGTATATAAAGAGGCGAACTCAAAGAAGTGATGGAATACCATCACTTTTGATACAAGAAAACCCGTTAAGTTTGGCAAGAAATGATACCGAAAAAGCGGAAGCTTTTTCGGAATATTTCAGTAAAGTTTTTTCTACCAATAATGAGGAACGATCACCTATTCATTGTGATTGTGGCGACTTGTTGATGGACCCTGTAGTTATTAAGAAAGAAACTGTTTTAAGGCTACTTCAGCATCTCAAACCTGATAAGTCTAGTGGTCCTAATGATATTCATCCTCGGATTATGAAAGCCCTCTCAGATGTTATTGCTGAACCCTTAGCGATACTGTTTGATATGTCCCTGCGGCAGTCCAGATTGCCCAGAGACTGGAAAGACGCAATAATCAGTCCGGTGTATAAGGCTGAGAGTAGGGATTTAGTTAGTAACTATCGACCCGTCAGCTTAACTAGTGCAGTTGTAAAACTAATGGAAAAAATTATTAGGATGGCTGTTATAAACTACGTGGAAAGACATGATCTTTTGTCCAAGGAACAACATGGTTTTCGAAAAGGTCTATCATGTTTGACAAATCTTCTCATTGCAAGAGAAGATTGGGCTGGACTAGACCTTCAGGTCAAAGGCTCCGGGTGTGGCCCCCTAAGAAAACCACCTGCTTCAGTCTGGGCACCTGGGCAGTATCACAGCCCTCACACAAATCGAATGAGATTTGTGAGGCGCATATTTATCTGGTGCTTTTTTGTACCAATATTTATGTGTTTAAATAAATAAATAATAAAACATTTTCATAGATCTAAGTAAAGCCTTTGATAAGGTTTCCCATTCTGGTCTTAAATTAAAACTGGAAAGTTTTGGAATTCATTATGCAGTCATAGACTGGATAAGTGACTTTCTTCATGGAAGGAGACAAAGGGTAAGAGTAAATGGGGCTCTCTCATCGTGGGAACTAGTAAAAAGTGGAGTCCCCCAAGGCACAATTTTAGGTCCTCTTCTCTTTTTACTTTATATAAATGAATTACCAGCTATAGCTAAGTCATCCGTCCTACTATTCGCCGATGACATTAAGATTTGGAGACCCATATATGGCATGTCAGACAGAATAGTTTTACAGGAAGATCTTAACTCATTAGTGGCATGGATGAACGGGTGGTCACTAGAAGTAAACCCTAATAAAAGTGTAGTGATGCAATTAAATAACTACGATGATTCGTATCACTACACAATATGTGGACTAGTGTTGCCCAAAGTAAGAAACTATAAAGATTTAGGAGTCATACTAAGTAATGATCTCAAAACAACCAGTCACTGTAAGGCTGCTGCTGCAAAAGGCTATAGGGTATTATGGTCTATTCGTAGATCTTCCCGGTATCTGGATGGGGAAATGTTTAGATTATTATACCCAACTTTCGTACGGCCACATTTGGAATATGGGATTCAAGCAGCGAGTCCTTGTTTCAAATATGAGGCGGATATGTTGGAACGAGTCCAACGCCGCGGGACAAAAATGGTAAAAGGCCTATCTGGCCTATCTTATGAAGACAGGCTGAGACACCTCAACTTATTTCCGTCATCTTACCGGCGAAAACGGGGTGATCTAATATTGGCATATCGTATCCTGAACGATGACCTTGGTACTAACAAGTCCTATATTTTCCTCCCGTCTAGGGCTGGTCATTTGAGAGGACATTCAAAGAAAGTCCAAAAACCGAGATCAAATCGTCTACGTCTGGAGTTTCGTTTCTCGCACCGAGTAGTGAATTACTGAAATTCTCTACCAGAACACCTAATATCAGCACCTTCTGTTGATATATTCAAGACGAGATTGGACCTCCACAGTGTAACAAACTGCAAGGATTAAAATAGGTCACTAGGCCTCCTATCCTTATTACTGAAGTCTGAAGCTGCATGGGAACTATTGGGGACGGTGACGGTTCTATCCGGGTCGTCAATTTCTACTGAAGATGCATGATTACCCATGTTAATACCATGTGGTGATTTACTCCTCGTTAGTTGTAACGGAAGTTTCACTTTGTCATTAATTAGAGTAGGTTGTTTAGCGCGTTTTGTAACAGCACTTACAATACTGACACAGTTTTCACTGTCAGTACTTGAGTTACTAGCGCACCCACTATCGTTCTTTTTACAGGCTAGAGCCAATAGGCTCATAGCCTCCTGGATTTATATCGTCTTGTTAGTACAGCAGAACATACAAAGCCAGTGCGAGTTAAGCTTAGAGCATCTTCTGTATGTGGCTGGACTGAGACGGGTACACATCTTGTGGAACCACTTTCTGCATTCATCACACTGCATCCCTTCATCTACGGGGAACAAACAGTTCGGCTGTCCACATTTGAATGCACTGCCAACCATTGTAATCAGATAAGTTTAAAACGCAATATGATTACAATAATAACACAAGTGTCAGGGTATATGCAAAAGAAGGAACCACGAGACAAAGTTTTCAATAAAATTTCAAACCTTAACTGAATAAATTCAAGTTAAAGTAGACCAAGAATGCTTTTGATGCAACAAATACACAAAAGCAACGATAATCACAAGTACGAAAGTCACTGCCCTTTTTGAAACGCGCGCAGGTGGAAACTTATTACAGACATATTTTTTTCAATCGTTTTGCAGGTTCAGCTTACTTAGGGATTGTTGCCCTTCCAATATACTTACTCTTTACTGACCTGCAATAAGAAAAACAGAGTCATGTTACTAACCTCACGTGTAGCGATTTCTAGTAGTTGTAACGAAAAAATTCAAGGAACGCATACTTTTTTCAGTGATGAATATTTTGACCTGCCTAAGACACCAACTTCAAAATCTGTTGGGAAGAGACTGTGGTCTGTTTTTTCCTAGCCCCAAATTTGAATCTTATGTAGTAAGTTTTGGCATCCACATCAGGTAACGTTTGAGCACGTTATTCAGCTTATCTCTTTCAACAAATGATCAGTCTGAGTTGCATTGTGGTGGTAAATAAATTCCCGAAATAAATAATTCTGAGTGTCTTCGACATTGATGCTCGTCTCGTTAGTTTTGCTGGACACATAAACATAAATAGCTCATAGCACTCAGGGTAGTGACAACTAAAAGCACGTCAAAATATAATACATTTATTTGTGCTCATCTTGTTCTACTTACTGTAGGTTTTGCCACTTCGACAATCCCTAGTTAATAAAATAACCAAACATTTCTAATCATGTTCACGTTGCTATGGAGCCTGTTAATGAACAGTTGGATATACATTCAAATTCTGAGGCTTTCGAAGATTACATGGAAAGGTTTGAAATATGGAGTATGACCAGAAAGGATGTCAAGGATGTTTAAATTGTTGCTCACTTCCCCTCGTTAGTCAGGAAGGGTACATAAAGTTTACTAAAATCCTAAGCACTCTCAGACAAGCCTATTTCACCTCCCTACGCAACACAACAGATTTACCAGAATACTTTAGGTGCTTGTTTTATACCGATAATATTAGTAAACGACCAACGTTTACCTGAAGTGATGGTGTTTTGCCGATAGATTCCCTGGTTATTGAGGAAGGAGTTGCCTTACAGTCACATCAACATCACAAACTAGATAAGTTCAGCGATCTAGATTATACCTATTCTAGAACCATGGGAGCACAGGTGAATGTGGTTACCGAAGCCCTGGAAATATCGGTTGATATTTTCCTGAAGCAGTGTTAACTGCCGAGAAACTAGAATGATGAAGTTATCGGTTTGATTTACAAAGCACGGGTTAAAGGCATAGTAACTATTGGCACGTTAGTCTGACCAGTGTATCAATAAAATTAATGGAAAATATTATTAAAGTGGGCATGTTCAATTGTAAATCCTAATCCTAACTCCTCATACTAGTATATAACCCTAATTTAACCTTGGTAAGTACGTGAATATTCCAAGGTCGCTCAAACGTCGCCCATAAATAATAGTCTCGCCCCAAGGATTCACACAGGTCTATTGACAGCTTATATTTACTATGATAAGCTAAAGGTAAATTGTGACTAATGAGTCATTTTCGCTCTCACAATAACTCAATTTTTCTATAGGAAACTGTAATCTCCTGCACTGTCACGTCCTAAATTTGCGTGCTTGTATTTCTACACCTGTGCTCTTTGACCGTTTTTGTGTGAATGTCCGCTTCTCATCGTTTTATCTAATAACTGTCTCTTTTTCACACTATGCCTTATCCATTTTGAGCTATGTTAACGCCTGTAATGAGTAGAATCGACGAGTTGTAATGTCTGTATTCTGTTAATTGTTTCCCTGATTGTCTGTCTGGGCAAAGAGTGTATGAAACACATGTATTTAAGATCCATTCTCTTATATGACTCATTTTATTCCCCTGTTTTACTAGCGCGAATGAAGTTGAATATTGTATAAGAAGGTAGGTAGCATGTATATTTCGGTAACATAATCATATCTTTCAAAGTGGAATCAGATAAACAAGCCGCAACTTTTATTGTTAATATTTTTATTTATTAACAGCCTATAGGTACATAGGTGTTGCGGAAAAACTATTTCGGGTTTCTTCAGAAATGCAATGATGCATAAGTTTCGACAATGTTAGCATGGTACTTACCACATTAAAAAACAGGCTCTGCGTAAATGAGAAGAATATTGATTAGCTTTAAAGAAGGAAAGCAAGAAAATAAAGGAGTAGAAACAAAGGAAACTTGAAACACGGTACTAGCTAATTAAGTGTGTTTCTGAACACAGAACAAGAATAAACGATTGTGTATGTATTGCCAAATGGAAAACAAAAGGAAAAAAGATCATAAATAAGAAAATAGCGTATTGCTGCGGCAAGATGTGACGGTAGAATAAGTATTTGCGCAGAGATGGTTTGGAGTGATATCATGGGAGTCACAATTAGTTGCAAAGGATAATGAGATATCGAAATATGTGAGTCATATGTTTGGAGTAAAGATAAAATGAATCAGAGAAGTTAATTTAGTTAAGCGTAATGCAAGATATTGTCTTCGTTAGAAACTTCGGATACTTAAGAATAATATTTGTTTGGATGAAAAAGAGTGAGGGAGAGAAGAAATGAACAACTAGTGGCAGGGTTCAATCATGATAATAAGAGTGTAGTGAATATTGTCCTCTGAAGTAAGTCACCATTGTTTTAATTTTTCGGTTCACTCGGGCAAATGCACGTAAATTCATGTCATAGATTACAGTGCAAAACCTAGTGTTGGCGAAAAATTTCGTGCAATAACAATTTAGGATGGTTAAACGAAAGTCATAATTAATTGCAAAAGATTATCAAATATTAATTTTTATGTGTTAAACATACGCACTGAAGATAAAGGGAATCTGTGAGGCTAATTTATATTGGTGTGACATAAGGTAATTTGTTTTTAGAATGTATAATGTTTCGAGGGACAAATCATAATAATAATAATAACTATGATAATCATAAATACGAACACAAGCAGACTTCAGGTATTAAGATGAATAGAAGGAAAATAAGATAAAATAAACGAGCGAAATTTTCTGGGTAGTCACAAGTGCATGCTTTCCTTGAGTCATTTGAAACTAGATCAATTTCCTCCATAAAGTGACATTTCTTAACATATTTCTACGCAATCTATTTTTGTCTGGACTACTCTGTCCACAATATGATTACAACCTGATTGCAAAATTTTCATGTTTCTTTGTCGTCGGTGATTCTTTTCGTTAAATCCTTATCCGTCCTAACGTGTTCGGCTTGTTTATGTCTGTCTTTTATATCATAAATGGGGATTTGTTATTTATTCGCCATTCTCACTCCAAGGTGATTCGTCTGGCTAAGTTATCATCGTCCATATATTTGAGGAGTGTATGTTTATATTAAATGTATGCATTCGGAATACTCATTTACGAGACTTTCACTTCGTCTTGTTTCTAACTAGAATATTCAACAGGACATTTAAGAAATAAATAACGCCATATTTATCCTCGATTAAATCAGCAATTGTGTAATAAATATTTGCAGCTCACACTCTCTAGATTCCTGAACTGGGGTGCGTTGTGAGCAAAATAATAATTTTTTTCAAATAACAGTCTATTACATGAAGTATCCCAGTTTACAGGCAATATCAAATTGTTACGAAAGATACAATCTTCACTGTTGCAGGTTACTCAGTTAGATTGATATTTCATAAGGTACACTTATCACAGAATTATGGGGAATAACACCTTTCACAAATGAATGTAAATAATATTAGTAAGATTGGTATTGTCAATATGACAATCCGCGTGCTTTATGGAAGTTACTTTGTGACGTTCAGCTGATAGTCAAGAGTAAATCCACGTTAAGTTGATAACTTCTAGAAACCGTGATCTTATATCCTCCTGGAACATCTGAAGCATTAATGATGGAGCAGGACGAAACAACCCGTTCCATATGTGTTTTCGATGGCACATCTCGAGAGGGCTGAAAAGGAGGGTAAAAAAGAAAGAAGAGAAGCAAGGCAGACAAAGTTCAGTCATTTGTGGTGAAATAATTAAGGTATAACTAGTTAGTTTAATTCTTTTATAAACAAGGGCATTCTAATAGTTTAAAGAATACAAGCGTAAATATGGTACGACTGGACAAAGAACTGTATGAATGAAAGTGGTTCAAAAACAAGCTGAAAGCTTAGGATCATGTGCACTTTGAAAATACAGTACTGAAAACAGAATTCTGATACACAGATAGTTGTCCCCATTTTCTGTCATAGCTATTACAGCCCATTTTGTATTTTTATGGATTTTATAGGGTCATGAGTAGGCTTCGTTTTTAGCGAATTGTCTGGTCTTGCCTGTAATAGGGTTACTCGGTAGGAAGTGAAACCAATTCATCGTCAAAAACACGAGTTAAAGAGGTATTTTGTATGAGAAATTACCATCAATACCATTGTTTTGTGACATGTCACTTGACCATAAGTAGCCGTAATTTAACAACATCTACCCTACAGATATGGGTGGATTGAAGTTGTCTACCCACCATAATGTTTGTTGGTCAGTAACACCATCCCCTCCTTTTGTGATGTTAGGCTCTCTTACGTTTGTGGAGTGTATGAATGGTGATTTAATACAAACCCTCTATTGGAATACATTGTCCTTCCTAGTTCCATGTTACAAGCACGTCAGATGGTCAAAGCTTTGGTATTGTGGGTTAGACACCAATTTAGTATATCACACAGCTATGAAGATAACTAATGGTGTAAGTTATAAGACACTGGTCAGATTATATGTGGCTTATAGATGGTAAGGATAGATAGCAAATCAAAGAATATGAAATAGTATAGGATTGTGAATTTTCAGAGTAAGAAAACAAAACATTAAAGAACTCACAAGAGTTTAGGATATTATGAGCTTCTTACGATCGGTCATGGTTGACCAGCATTCACAAGATTCATTAGTTATCTGTCTACTTGTAATAGAAAAAGAAGGACATGGCACGTAGGAAGAATAATGCAAACTTAACCAGTAGAAAACATCAGAAACTGTGGACAGAAATGTCGAATTTGTAAAAGCGTATGTTGGGTGGTTAACATAAGCCAAATACATCTTGGCAAAGTCGTGGCATTATAGCACAAACATTTATTTCCTTCCTTATTTCAGGTAGGTATAGTAATAATATATTTCTGCAAGGGCAGGTACACACCATTTTTACAGGCATGATTTACAATTTAGAACACAGTATGCATCCCAAGCAGGGTTGTTTAGTAAATATTATCTATAAAAGTTAATAGCGGTTCATTCGTTCACATATACTGTGTATTCAAAGTATTTTGTAAAGGGGCATCGCGTTCACGTTACACACCAGATCCACTCTTCGCAAAAATTGTATCAAGATTTTGGTCGTGCTAAGTATTTATGTAATGCAGCTTTTTAAGTTTATAATTGTTATGGAGTAGACTTGTGAAGCGCCTGGTGCGAACTATGACCCTGGGAAAGCGCCTACAGCGAGTTTGTTCCAGATGTCAGGAGTTCCTTAACTTCGTACTCAGAGCAAGATTCTGAAGAGAAAAATAAGAGAAGGAAAGAAAACAAGGAGCAGCAAGGCACTTGGATATGAACGATAAACAATGCTTAACATTTAGTAGTGGAACAGACGGAGGTATGATAAATTATTGGATTAAATTGATACTAGCTCACGTTGCTAGAGTGAATTGTGATCAAGGGGTTCAAGATGAGAGGACGCGGTAATAAAGAACAATGAGTTGTGATATTTATCAAGGCGGAGTAGGTTCGAATGAAGGAAGGGAAGTTAAGGTTGTAATGAGGAAGGCTGTTTATTAGAACAGAGAGTGCATATAGAGAGTAGAGTGTTAAGTAAAATAACAACTATATCCTTTGCAGTCTGTTTTTTTTCATCATCCGATGCCTGCCACACAGTTTTCGTGTAAAATTCGGAGTTAGCATGTTATAAGTTGTCTTAGTAGAATAGCTAATCCAGCATAAAAATTAGAAACATGAGACTCAATGTTGAGTGTAGGAGAGCAACCCCAATATTACAGATTGATTGACTTGTTCTCATCCATAAAGAGCCTGATATTTCCTATTATCCGGTAACGAATGTTGAAAACTTTCCGTGTTTGAAATGGTGACGTACGCTGCAAGTGTTCTGTTCTGCAGTCCGAATAAAAACCTACTGTGGCCACCAATCTGTTTCCTTCCAAACAGAGAACACACGGTGACTTACAGCATTGAAAATTCATGGTGGCTTCCGAACCTAACAAACTGCATGTTTATTTAGACTTGAGCTCATAACAATGATGGGTATAATAATTAAAGCTGAATATACTTTTCTTTAGAAGTGCTTCACACTGTCTTTGAACAGCGAATGAAAGATGGTGAAAGTCAGCGTGTGGTGATTTGGGAAAATTTGAGATACCATGGCTCACACATGTAGAATGGTATCTGTGCTTTTTTCATATTTGTATTAAATATGTTCCAAAGATAAGTTCACTTATGTTCTTCAAAAATTATTAGGAAGCAGTGAGTCCCTATACCTTGTAGGACAATTCAGTATAGATAACAGTGAGACTTCGACATGAGGCCATATAGATAGGACGATTACATCATGGCTAGCTAACCATATTATGTTACAACTTTTAGTCTCCTAGTAAAGTAAGCTTAATAACCCTGACAATTTACTTTGAATGTTACGGTCTTACACAGGATCTTACACTAGTCTTATCACCACAGGCACAATGTAATGTTAACATTATTGAAAATTGAGTATTATTGCATTTTTGAAGAAACCCGAAATGGTTTCTTCACAGCACTTATGTACCCATAAGGTGTTTGTGAATAATAATAATAATAATCCTTATCATAAGCGTGAACTTAATGGAACGTCACATTTTACACACCGACCCTAACTAAACGAATCTTAGTAAACTGAAACATCAAGTTATCGCTTTCTGATACAAAATGTTTGACTGGCTTTCGACAACCTCGAGATGAGTATCAAGTTTGTGTACACTTTTGAAGGATATAAAACAGGTGTCCTAAACTCGGAAAAGTATCGTCGAAAATGCGACAAGCCACTAAAAGTGTTGCGCATCACATTATAACTTTGAAAACATGTAGTGTCGAAGACATGCCGATTGGCTCCTAGAAAGAAAATAGTCTCAGTGAACGTACTCGATCACAAGCTGGGTTCAGGTACAATATACCATTCAAGTAGCCTACCTTTGTCTTTGGCCATGGTCTTTGAAACAGGTCAAAATCAAAAGCACTCTTAAGGTGATCATAGTCGATTTAACGTGAGCATTACCTTAGGCAGTTAGACCAATGCGAAATTAACGTCTTGACAAGTAGGTTGAAAATTATAGCCGTATTCTCAAAAATCTTCCCAGTAAGAGAAAATATGGAAATGTGTGGTGAGGAGAGGCAGCCGAAAAACGATCATTATAGGCTATTACGATCTCCTGGAGTTTTATCTCATTTCATTCGGAATGAGAAATACTAAGCAAATCTTTTGTTAGTGACCGATAGTTGTTTGATACCAAGCTTGAGTAACGAAACCCATCTGCAGCCTCTGGACCTAATGTTCACAATACCGCGGAAATATGACATACGTAAATGTTTACCTGGAGTTGAACATATTGGACAACGTCGGTGATATAGTTAACAAGTATGATATCAAGCCTAAGTAAAATAAGTCAGTGGCTTTTTCAGAATGCCCATAACCCATTATTTTCACATAAAATCAAATCTGTTGAATGGCGAATTTTAAGTAATTCTTCATATGGAACTGAAGTTTTATTATAAGTGCATTAACAAATCGACTTTATGTGAATGAAAAAATAAGTTGAATGGAGGACGATAATAAGAGAGTGTGGTGATATTGGTCCTCAGCCACACTATCTCCAAAGCTGAGTACAAGATAACTGAGAAGATTCGTGTTCAACATTTAACATTCATGGAAATTGAGAAATGGTGAGTGAAGGAAAAATTGATCGGTATTGTATGACTCAGCTTTGCAGGAGCGGTCGTTTTGAGTGACTCAAACTGTAGCACGTATTATCGGCAGTCACGAAAAGGTGGGGAAGACCTGAAACCACAACACGCAATGTAATTCGAGAACTTCACACCAAGAGAGAACACGGAGTGAAAGTCATGAGTCTTTTATTTCGAAAATTAAAATTCGCGGGAGTATGTACAGAAGGAAAAGCTGGTTTACAAATTAGTCTTATGAATCATCTTGTAGGTTCAGTGTATGCAGGGCTTGTTCTTCTTTCAAAGAGTTTATCCTTGCTCACCCTGTAATAGAGAGAAAACAGAATCTGTTACCAACATAATACATGGTGATTTCAACTCCGTTACAATATCTTTCACATGAAATGTGTTATTTCATCCCTAGCCCAAATATATTCTCCAGTAGTGCTAGACATCATATTGTCGATTGTCACGATAGGAAGAGTCGATATGGATAAACATATGGATTCCATGTAAGATCTTATAGATTTGGTAATCACATCACAGCAAATCTACAACTTCGGAATCGTGTCTATTACTCCAGTAAAGATAAATGCAGTCATTGCTAATCTTGATATCGATCATACAAGATGTCTCATCGGAAGTAGAGAAATAGTCGACAATGGAGTAAATCATATACAGAACGACCCAAGAGGATTTACTGATATCTTTTTGCACATACATGAATCAGCAGCCGATGAAGCTTCTCAACGGAAAGTAAATAACACTTGCAAACCTACTTCCATCATTCCTGGGATATTCTTAAATTGCTATGGCACTTCAGCAATAGAGTTCATCCACATATTGTGCAATATGGAACTCAACGTATTATTAAGGAGACTGGAAACCAAAATCATAATCAGACATGTGCATTTGTCTCCACGCAACATTCATGAGCTAGATATCTCGACAATATCTCAACACTATTCGAAAACTCAGTCAAAGTAGCGCGTTCCAGCAGAATATTGAAGTGCTCATGACACATAAGGAATACCATGTGTAATACAACTTTACTCCAGTCCAACTAGCTTTCGTGTTTTGCAACAATGACGTTTCATTTTTATCTTTTGTCTCTCCGTTGAATCAACTCAATGGATTTTTTAATTCCTATTTATATACTTTTTCGTTGGAAATGTTGTTGGATGAGTACAATTTTTTCACCAAAGGAATGAGACCAAGTGAAAGCAATGTGAAGAATAGATTATACCTTCCATTTTGGAGAGTGCTTCCCGATAAAAGGGAACCTTAAAAATCCCAAGAATCTAATACAAACTCCATTGATGTTATTGGTCACCACTGTAAGTTATCTATGTGGATGATCTCTGTCTACTTAAGTTAAACAGGAAGTGTGTGACGTTCTAGCTCGCGACTAAGTCACACTTTGACGTTAATACCTAGCTTGTACTACTCTTTCGCGATATTCAGGTGCTGTGGGTGCTTTGATAACCTTACAGAACAAACATGATGTTATTAAAGAAACGCAATATTAAGAACAGTTTGCAGAAACAAGGTGCAACCACTAGCGCATGGACTAGTTCGTGACTAACAGTTGATTAATGCGTGTAAGTCATCCTTGGCTATGCTTGATAGACAGCCCAATGATCAGTGGTCTGTCGGCTAACACAGAGGTGGTTCAGCCTGAGAGATGTCTTGGTTGTGGGTTCCTGATGTTTTAATTGACATACAGCTTTAATGACCACCACTAGCTGAAAGCACTTGATCAACCATTATCGTCCTATAGCAGCATTACCTAACATGAAATGCCTTTCCCACTTCCTGCGGTTCTAAGAGTTCTTGAATTTGTCTACCTCTGAATATAGTAACACAATTTTTCAACAAATCGTCATCGACTTCTTTCCTACTGATCTTTAAATCAACTTGTTAGAATATACCTAAGTACTAGTTTTGTCCCAATGTGTCACGCATAGTGCAAATTCAAAACTATGAGATCTTTTTTAGCATTTCCGAATACTGCAAGTGGCCAGTAGCTCAATGTTACTTTATTTACTTGAAATAAATCACTGTTAGGGTTTGGATGTAACGGCATTTTCGAAAAACAATCATAGAATATTCCGTCACGATAAGTCACCAACTCTACACTCAGGGTTAACGATAGGATACTCACAAACCATTATGATTATCTGTACTAAGCTCAATGAATAAAACATCTGTCCAAATTCCGTAACTAGTTTAAGACAATCACAATGAAGTTTCAGCCAATTCTCACCCAATTAAGATCAGTCATTGCAAATTGATAGGTTTTGGAAAAGAAAACAATAGCGTAACGAAATAAATGCAGATTTTCACAACTATTGAATCTTTTGAAGCCTTCAACATGTTACTAAGCCTGAAAACCAAAAATCTTCAATATAAAAATTGTTTCATGTGGATATATTATTATACTATTCTATATGACACAATATATGGGTCTCCAAATCTTCATGTTATCGGCGAAGAGTGGAGCAGATGACTTTGATGCAGTTTTTGATTCATTTACATAAAGTAAAAATAAAAGAGGACCAAGGATTGTACTTTGCAGAACTACACTTTTACAGGGTCAGTCCGTAAAGAACTCCGAGTCATCCTGATAAATGACTGGGAAATCATCAATCAGATCCACTTTTTCAACATAAGTAGGAATTAGAAGCAGTTCCCAAGGAACAAACTGTTAGCTAACTGTCTAATGCAATACTTATGGTTTGAAGTTACATCGTAGTCCGGGCGCGGTGTTCGCCTATTGCGTTGCTGTTTGGTTGTAAGTCTTCAGTAGCGTGTTTACTTCAAGGTTGGTTTTATGCTGAATCTGAATCAATATGTTTCACCATCTATATATTCAAGACGATCCAATATGAACTGGCAAGTTAACTTCCTAAAGTGAATTAGACGTGAACTGTATAATATAATCCAAAGTTGTATGACGACATGGTATTCTTGTCTCTTTAATTTCTCGAAAGTTTCTTGAGTGTATTACGTAAAGTATACACATTGGATGTGTTGTGGTAGTTTATATAACTAATCTCTACGGACTTTCCGAACTTAAACGATATCCCCCAAGTCTTTAAGTCTCTAACCAATAATTATAACAGTTGTGTGCGTTCGGATAAAGCAAAACTCAAAGAGTGAGAGGCGCTTTTGTTAAATGAATCTCACCAGGTGATCTTAAAGTTGAGGAAACACAAAGCGTTATTACACACCTTTACTTGGCTAGAATGAAGTTTGTGCCCTAGTTTTCATTAAGAGACTGGCAGTAGAGATATAATTTCTGTTGACTACTGAGTGGGAAAGTGAAGAGATGGGACCATTTTTTAAAGTTATTAGGTGTTTAGCTGGCCGGTACTGGGAGAACACTTAAATCCTCAAGCGGTAACCTCCTAATTCCAACCCAAGTGACACAAATCGGACACGTGCTGCTTTCTTAAGCAGAATCCCCTTACGTTCATTTTATCATTTTTAATATCATATTTAAATCACTTCTTCACGTGAGATCATATCTTATGGACGACCTTCGAGTTATGCGTAGGTGACCTTAGGGATATCGGCCGACTTAGTAGGGTGAAATGAAGACCATAAATTAATGTGAGGAATTGGGATTTACAGCTAGAGATTGAAAACTAGGATTACAGCTTTTGTCACAAACTGACGATCTGTAATGCCAATATGTTATTTTGCCACATGGATGACTGAATTTTGCTTCAAGATTCAAGACCTATTTTAAATCTGACTGGTTCGTTGATAAGTTGGTCTTGCCGCTTATAATACAATTTATATCTCATTTGGTTTAATGATTCATATACTCAACATTCCAAACACTTTTAGGAGCTCAGTTTGATGTGGAATATCAGTGGTACGTGTGAGAATAAACCAGGAAAAATATCAGTGAGGAATAACTAGTTACCATTTCCAGGTGGTGGCGTGTCATTAGTTTGCTGAAGAGTATCAATAAACACGATAACCTTCAAGCTTTTAGAGCTGGTAGCTGCAAAATACATCTATGTACTTAGTAAACAATGTGACGCAATCCACTACTTAATTGAAGCTCAGGTAAACCAGGCAAGGTGTAGGCCCGGTTGTGTGCGTGTTGGCCAAATAACTTTTACCAAATCTCAGGGGAAGGTTTTTCTTACGAGTCCCATCCTTTATCTATCTACCTAGATCCAGTTGTTCAAATTAAGACAGGTTTGGCATGTTTAAACTAATGTACCGGTGCTAGCGAATCAAATACGTGGGCGTTTTTGAGTATTCATAAGCAATTCTTGAGCAGTTATGGTGAACGTTTATTTTCATCAGACGTTAACTCAAAATTCAAAGTAATAATTACGTTTTTGGCTGTCAATCGATCGACTTCCAACGTCTAAATCAAAAGCACTTATACCAGACGCTAATTTCATATTTTTTGTTGTTTTAGTTCAGTTTTATTTTAACAGAAACTGTAATGACTGAAAACTATGAGTACATGCCGCGAGCGAGGCCGGACCCTGATGTCGAATATCCTTTGACAATTAAGTATTGTGGTGGTTAGTGTTTTTGCTCATGAAATACTTTCATACAGAATGCACTATGCCTCTGGAGTATTGTGAATTTTCACCATTTCCTGATAAGTGTCGAGCATGGCTAGAGAAAAATTTACCTGAAGAGTTTGAACGACTTAATACCGGTACGTTTTCAATTTCTGTCACCCATTTACTTTAAAGATGATATGGATTCAAACCAAACTGAGGCAGCGCCTAAAGGACGTCAAGTTAGGGGTGGAAAGGGAGGACCTAAAAAACCAGTAAAGCAGCAAATAGCAGTATTTAAAACTTCCAGAGGCAAGAAAAAATATACGACTAGTGTCACTGGATTGTCCACATTTGGTAGGCGCATGTTTATATTTTATAATGCACATACATGAGTAAACCATTAAATCTTCTATGAGGGTATATCGACTTTGTATTTCAGACGCGAACATTAACTTCGTATTTAGTTAAGCAGTTTCTTATATTTTCGTTGTTTTGTTGATGTCTGCATTGAAAAAACAATGCTGTACTTGCTACTTAAGGAATATATAATGGTATTATAATCGTGATTTCAGCTATTAAAAACAGGATGTACAATGCTGGTCAAATGGTGCTGAAACAAGTCGAGACCAAGTCAACCAATTTGTTGTAACTGTTTTTAATTTCTAAATTAAACGACACTCGGAGGAGCGAGATACTCAGGTTATCAAAGTTAGTGACATGAAACACTTTTGTCTAGATGAAGTGTAAAACAATCAGTCAGACAAAATTATTTAGGACACAACCACTTAATATCAGTGAGTATTTGGATGGTTATTGAATATCAAATAAATTGATAACCTCTAACATAAAGCGCATTTTCACTAATTACGACAATAATTCAAAATGTCTTAGCAATAAAATCACAGGTCTTAGTACTTTTAATGCCTTTTGTGTCTTCTAAAATGACATCAGTCCATTAGCTGCTAACGTCACGGATAAGTAGATATCCCAAATCTGTCGTTTTAAATTTCGTGGCTATAGTGCTATTCTTGTAATAGGTAGGCTGGTATTTTACGTGAATATATGAGTACAAGCTTTAAAAGAATGTGTAGTTTTACCATTAACTTGTTCATTGGACGAGTTAATATCTTCGGTCAGTACATTGATATACGACACAAGTGATTACAATACAGTTGATTCGTTGCTGGATGATTTAAATATTCCATTTTCAGCAACTGGGTTACATATCTGAAGCTCGACAGTTGCTGCTACCTTGACGTTGTGGTCAGATTTGCCTATCGTGATGACCCAATCGAGCTATACTATTTATTTTATTTATTTATTTAAACACATATATTGGTACAAAAGGGCACCAGATACATATGCGCCACACAAAATAATGAAAGTAGGAAGAGAAGGGATGAAAAGATAAGGCGGGTTGAAATGTACAACCAGAAGACTCTTTCAGTTAAGAAAGTTAGAACCACTCTTTATGTAGGAAGTAAAAGAAGGTTGCAGCAGGATCGCCACTGGCTTCTATTCTGAGCCATATCTGATAACGTCTCTAGCCACTGTGTTGCACCATCTCTCGGACCCCAGCCAGGGAGTCGTGAAGGACCAACAGAAGCTAGCCCTTTGCAGCTTTCTTTCATGCCACGACACCATGTCATACACTGACCTCCTCTCCGCTTTTTCCAACCAGTCCCAGAGTCGGCAAATAATGCACGACGTGGAAGTCTCTGGGACGACATTCGTAAAACATGTCCAAGCCACCGAAGTCGGTGTTTCAAGATGGTGACACCAATTGAATTATCGTCTCGGCGCCCGAACACACGATGCCGAACCTCTGCATTACTAACATGGTGTTGCCACTGTATGTCAGCAATCCTTCGGAGACAACGATGATCGAACACAGAGAGACGTCTAACATCCTCAACTCGGAGAGGCCAGGTTTCACAAGCATAGAGCAAAACTGCTCTCACCGACGCGTTGTAGATCCGACCTTTTACAGCCAGACTAACATCACGAAGGCGCCAAAGATGGCCCAGATTGGCATAAGCCGCTCTGGCTTTCATTATACGTGCACCAATCTCATCACTCACGCCACCACCAGCACTTATATAGCTACCTAGATACACGAACTTCTCAACTACTTCGATCTCCTCACCATCCAGGGTGAGTACAGGATTAGAATCCTGCCAGTCTTGTAGGAGTACTTTGCACTTGGAGGGTGCAAAGCACATGCCGTACCTGCGGACACTGATTGCCAACTGATTAAGTGCGGATTGCATGCCTTGGGCATTATCGCACAGTAAGACAATATCATCCGCATACTCGAGGTCGAGAAGTCGTTCTCCAGGCAACATATCCACACCGCCATTACTTACATCCATCAGAGCTGTTTCCAGGATGTCATCGATGGCAAAGTTGAAGAGGAATGGTGAGATCGGGCAACCCTGCCTAACCCCACTGCTCGAATGGAACAAGGGAGAAAGGTGGTTGTATGCCCTCACTCTGCCTGAGGTGTTCGTATACAGGGCCTTTAAGATGTTAATGAACTTCTCAGGCACACCCTTCTTCAATAGACAATCCCAGAGAACAGTCCTGTCCAACGAATCGAAGGCAGCCCTGATATCAAGAAACACTACGATTGTTGGCCTGCGATAAGTATGACGGTGTTCTAACATTTGGCGGAGGGTGAAGATGTGATCAATGCATCCTCGACCAGAACGAAAACCAGCCTGCTCCTCGCGAGTCAATCGTTCTCGGGTTTTAAACAACCTACGAAGAATGACAGAAGCCAATAGTTTGGACGCAATCGGAAGTAGACTTATCCCCCGATAGTTGTTACAGGAACAACATGAACCCTTCTGTGCCTAGACGCCCGACCTGAGCATTCAAGTCTCCGGCTAATACTACAATATCTGTCGAACGCGCTTTCTGGAGAAGAACTGTTAACTGGTGGTAAAACTCATCCTTGATTGCATCCGGGCTTCAATCTGTCGGGGCATAGGTGGAGATGACGAAAAGACACCGTTTCTCATGCCGGTTTCTTCTCACTTTGATGGAACTTTCTAATCTAACAGCACATAACCGACCGTTAATGGGGATCCAATCGATTAGTGCTGCCTCAACCCTAGCGCTTAGTGCAACACCAACGCCTGCAAGACCAGACGAAGATGCCACAGAGTCCCCGGATAAGCGCACGTGAAAAAAGCTTTTCGAAGCGACAGATGGAGAACGAATTTGTAGTACTTTACTAGAGTCTTGAATACGGGTCTCGGATAGACAGCAAACATCAACATTAAGACTTTCTAAAGACATAGCCAGCCCCATCTGTTGTCCGATCTGCATTAGTGTGCGAACGTTGAAGGAAGCCAGCTTGAACGGCGTACGTGGTTTCAGAAGGACTGCTTCAGTATTCGTAATCGGTGGAAGCATTCACTTTCAACCAGACAGTGACTGGAGATCGTTTAGATAGGATAGAGTTTCCACCATGGGCGAGCTACTGCATAAGTTGAAAAGGAAGGATACACAATTTGGGAATGAAGGGAGTGAAAAAGCGACGTAGTAAATAATAATAATAATGGTAATAATAATAGTGTAAATTGTCTTGCTTCTAATATGAGCGAGAATAGCATCGTCAATAGAATTCATCATTTCATTTATTTGTGTGTGGGCTGTGATACTGCCCGGGTGCCCAAACCGAAGCAGGTGGTTTTCTTAGGGGGCCACACCCCGAGCCTTTGACCTAAAGGTCTGATCCACAAGGCAGTGGAGCATCATAAGGAGATGCAGTCCCATGGTAGCCGGTGACCAACAGCAGGTTCATTCGCCATTCGTTCCATCAGGATACTGAAGTCCATGTGCACCATTGGTTTGGAATCAGGGTTTTCCAACTCCCCTAGGTGGACTCGCCGTGTCCACCAATCCGGTTAAAGCGCCGGACATTCGCTTTTCGTCCTCCCACTTTCGTAAACAACAGTAATGCCACGAGAAGGCAGTGAGTAGGACTTCCCTGTCAGAGGCTATATATTCGCTGGCCATATGAGAGCATTTGGAGAGGGAGAGTGGACTCTCCCCACTCTCGGTCGTACCAGGGCATTTGGGGGCATCGAGCTATACTGGCTGGAACAATCATTCCTCAAGGTCCCACCATGCCAGACAGGTCGGTTGAAGAGTGGTAAGACTAAAAGCAGCAAACCCAAGGTCCGAAGACGCAGTCGTACTGCTAACTGTACAGAGGTGTGACGGCAGTAAGGGGTTTCCTTCAGACAACCAGCATAACAGCGATACTGCCATCCTACGAGGAGAGGTGGGGTTAGAAAAGGTCGAGCCTAAAAATACACACCTCGCTTTATCCCATGGATATTCGTCTCCGTTGGTAAGGTCTCAACAAGTATGGAGCTAACATGAACATTACTCACAAAAAGGTTGTGTGTAACCGACCTCAAGCAGCTGTCCCTTGGGCACTGCAACCACGCTCTCAAGTCACTTAGACTACCTTTAATCCGATTTCATTTTCAGGTACCTCCAGAAGAACCCTTCCATGGTGTGGGCAACCGGGAAGTGATAACCGACCTCATACCCCTAACACCACACTAGATCACAGTATTCATAATCAATTTTCCTCTTCGATTCTTATTACTCCTCCCACCTCGACTTTCAACACTAAACTTCATCTTTTGGTTTCCTCCTCAAGTGTCACCATAGCTAACGATACTAGTGCGCTAAACACTGTCCCAGGTCTGCTGAAACCTGGCTCCAAACTACACATTGAAGCCTTCAACGTACTTACCCTAAGTCAAATCGGTCAACAGGCTTCCTTGGCTATGACTCTAAAGTCTCATACGACTGATATATGCTGTGTTCCCGAAACACGCATACAGGATCCTAGTGTTGTCATTCACTTGACCTCACCTCGCCGAAATGGACAGCCAACGAAATACACTCTCCGTGTATTTGGCGACCCTATGGCCAGTTCTCGTGAACTTGCAGGTGTAGGCATAGCACTTAGTACGAGGGTAGAACAAACACTATAAGAGTTGGTCTCCGTTAACAGTCGCCTATGTGCTGTCCGGCTAAACGGTTCTGTATGAACTCGAAAGGATAGGGACACACTTCGCTGCCTTTTCGTCATTTCTACCTACGCTCCCACGGACTGCAGCCCGGTTGAAGTGAAAGATGAACTTTACAAAAAGCTTTCTGAACTTCTTCAAAAAGCTAAATGCTCAGACATGGTACTCGTTGCAGGTGACTTTAATGCCCAAGTAGGTAGCTTAAATCAAACAGAAAGACAGGTGGATATTTTAGTATCCCGGCCCAGAGAACAGACGGTGATCGTCTGTTGCAACTATGCTCAGACAAGTCGTTTATTTTTAGCAAACACTAATTTTGAGCATAAGGAGAGACATCGTCTAACATGGAGACCCCTTGTATCAAACCAAAGATGGACTCAGATAAACCATATTGCCATCAATCATCGTTGGAAAGGCTTGATAGAAGACTGTCGTTTGTTCTGAAATATATGCTTAGACTTCGATCATGCTCTATTATGAGCACACGTTTGCTTGTGCCTTACTGGGCGCAGGAAAGACACATTAAGAAGACCCCTTAGAATTGAAATGAGTGACGAAAAAGCCAAAACTATGTTCCAGGAACAATTGAGGTCACACTCAGGTAGTTCTGAAAACGAGGCTGACCCAGATGTTGCTTGGAAAGATATTATTATTATTTATTTATTTAAACACATAAATATTGGTACAAGGAAGCACCAGATACATATGCGCCGCACAAATTTCATTCGATTTGTGTGAGGGCTGTGATACTAATCAGGTGCCCAAACTGAAACAGGTGGTTTTCTTAGGGGGCCACACCCAGAGCCTTTGACCTAAAGGTCTGATCCACAAGGCAGTGGAGCATCATAAGGAGATGCAGTCCCATGGTAGCCGGTGACCAACGGTTGATTCGTACGCCGTTTGTTCCCTCAGGATACTGGAGCCCATGTGCACCACAAGTTTGGAATCAGGGTTTTCCAACTCCCCTAGGTGGACTCGCCGTGTCCACCAATCCGGTTAAAGCGCCGGACATTCGCTTTTCGTCCTCCCACTTTCGTAAACAACAGTAATGCCACGAGAAGGCAGTGAGTAGGACTTCCCTGTCAGAGGCTATATATTCGCTGGCCATATGAGAGCATTTGGAGAGGGAGAGTGGACTCTCCCCACTCTCGGTCGTACCAGGGCATTTGGGAAGAGATATACGAACAACTGTCAGAACAGCAGTGACATCTATTAGTGATTTAAACCAGAGGGTTACAAAAAACCAATGGATTTCTCCTAAGTCTATTGCACTGATGGATTCTCGTAAATTCATACCATCAGGCTCTGAACACGATGAAGAGCCAAAACAAATCAGATCTAGGTGAAGCAAAGGTCCAAGGAACGACCGTGAGTAGTAGTGGGCAACGAAAGCAAAACAGGTGGAAAAGGTGGCGGCTGTAGGTAGCACCAGACAGCCCCCTCCTCTATATCTGACTCCAATAAATAAGTAATATCCCGTTAACTGAATATTTAATGCAGGCTAAATCTCCTAGTATAATTATGGGTTTACTCGAGATTATTCAAAAGCCTGAACACCAGTTATAGAGATAGTTGATTGCTGAAGTTTGGTAAAAATCCGCAAGTGTACAAATAGCAAGCACACAGGGAAAACAAGTGAGTGAGTATGTGTGTGTCAATGAGTGTTAAAAATCCATATATATTTATGAGTGTTAATGGACTATGGGTAAATTATTGATTGTCTTTGCTTACAACTCATGAGAGAATAGATTAAAGATTGATGTGCAGAGTCATGCGCTCAATCAGACTCACACATAAATTTACAAAGTGGATTAAATGTCTAACTTTCAGAGAACACACAAATAATACAATAGTTGAATGGGCTTGGTACATAAGCTCCCATCCAGAACATGGATGTTTTTTTGCATAACTTCAAGGGATTGCATGAAGTTAGAAGTATGATGAAGATCCGTGGGGCCAATAAAGAACAGTTAATAAAAATAAAGGATTTTTGTGTTATAAGAACAATTTCAGGATTTGGGCTAGATAAATATGGTTGTTGCTACGTTTCTATCTGGAAAGTGTACTCCTCCTCCTGATCTTGTTGTAGTTTCTGTTGCCGTTGTACTTCGGTGTGAAGTATTGCTTTTTGCAGGTAGTTTGTGTGGTGCTTGCTCTGATGCGGATTTAGATGATTTTATTGTTGTCTGTTTCTTGATGTGCTCCAAAAACACTGGTTTTACTCTGTCGATACTAACAGTATTATGTTTACCAGCTCTTTCTACCGTAACTGTTTTGCTGTCTTTTCGGACGATTTTAAAAGGACCGTCGTAAGGAGTCTGTAAAGGCTGTCGTACTCTATCATTTCTGACGAATACATGTGAACATTTGTCTAATTCGATGGGTACGAATGACTTCGCCTTCTGGGTTCGTGGTTCGACGGACCTGATGGATTTCATCTGTTGTTTTAATTGTTGCACGTAGTTGGTTATATCTGCTGGAATATCTGTCGCACGGTCAAAAACCCACCAGGTAAACGTAACGTCGTCCCACAAACCAACTCAGCAGCACAACAACCGATGTCTTGTTTGATAGTTGAGCGAATGCCTAATAATATCAAAGGAAACTTGGTATCCCATTTGTAATCTCCTCCTGAGGCCATCAAAGAGGCTTTTAGCTGTCGGTGGAACCTTTCTATCATTCCGTTAGCATTCAGATGGTAAGCAGTGGTCGTCCTGATTCTCTTTATATCAAAAGTGTCTGTAAGTTGTGGAAAAAGTTTGCTTTCAAACTGGGTTTCACGGTCGGCCGTAATTGTTGATGGGACACCCAAATTTATAATCCAGTGTTTAACTACTTTCTACGCCACTGTTGATGCC
>NC_031502.1:59477560-59490163 GCF_000237925.1 Schistosoma mansoni
AACTTACAGACACTTTTGATATAAAGAGAATCAGGACGACCACTGTTACCATCCGAATGCTAACGGAATGATAGAAAGGTTCCACCGACAGCTAAAAGCCTCTTTGATGGCCTCAGGAGGAGATTACAAATGGGATACCAAGTTTCCTTTGATATTATTAGGCATTCGCTCAACTATCAAACAAGACATCGGTTGTTGTGCTGCTGAGTTGGTTTGTGGGACGACGTTACGTTTACCTGGTGGGTTTTTGACCGTGCGACAGATATTCCAGCAGATATAACCAACTACGTGCAACAATTAAAACAACAGATGAAATCCATCAGGTCCGTCGAACCACGAACCCAGAAGGCGAAGTCATTCGTACCCATCGAATTAGACAAATGTTCACATGTATTCGTCAGAAATGATAGAGTACGACAGCCTTTACAGACTCCTTACGACGGTCCTTTTAAAATCGTCCGAAAAGACAGCAAAACAGTTACGGTAGAAAGAGCTGGTAAACATAATACTGTTAGTATCGACAGAGTAAAACCAGTGTTTTTGGAGCACATCAAGAAACAGACAACAATAAAATCATCTAAATCCGCATCAGAGCAAGCACCACACAAACTACCTGCAAAAAGCAATACTTCACACCGAAGTACAACGGCAACAGAAACTACAACAAGATCAGGAGGAGGAGTACACTTTCCAGATAGAAACGTAGCAACAACCATATTTATCTAGCCCAAATCCTGAAATTGTTCTTATAACACAAAAATCCTTTATTTTTATTAACTGTTCTTTATTGGCCCCACGGATCTTCATCATACTTCTAACTTCATGCAATCCCTTGAAGTTATGCAAAAAAACATCCATGTTCTGGATGGGAGCTTATGTACCAAGCCCATTCAACTATTGTATTATTTGTGTGTTCTCTGAAAGTTAGACATTTAATCCACTTTGTAAATTTATGTGTGAGTCTGATTGAGCGCATGACTCTGCACATCAATCTTTAATCTATTCTCTCATGAGTTGTAAGCAAAGACAATCAATAATTTACCCATAGTCCATTAACACTCATAAATATATATGGATTTTTAACACTCATTGACACACACATACTCACTCACTTGTTTTCCCTGTGTGCTTGCTATTTGTACACTTGCGGATTTTTACCAAACTTCAGCAATAAACTATCTCTATAACTGGTGTTCAGGCTTTTGAATAATCTCGAGTAAACCCATAATTATACTAGGAGATTTAGCCTGCATTAAATATTCAGTTAACGGGATATTACTTATTTATTGGAGTCAGATATGTGTAGGAAAGAATCCTCTGCAAGTACATCAAGTTACTACATCTTAAGTTGGACGGAAATGCCGTATTTTGAGGTTTTATGACTCTAAAAGCGGTTCTTAAAATTAATCGGTTTTTAATTGGTAGGTGAAATTCGATGTGGCGATGTTAAATGCTTGAAACATTGTACTACTAACTCAAGCCTACAAATGAACTATCCAGAAGTATAGATGTTTTATCGAATAAAATATTAAAAGAACAAAAAATAAGCTTCATTATAGTACAGGCTATTAGAAAATTTAGGTTACGTAGATCACTCAAGCACCAATGAAATTAAAACGTGACTGTCAACCTTGATTACGGCTCGATATTTTGGAAATCTAGATTGAATTGGTGAATAGCTGATGCCATATACTGCAAGTCATTATTAGTAATGTTAAGTCCAACTATTCACAGTAGAATACTAATATTCCGCTGCCGAATTTGATCATTAGGTACCGACTGTGAATAAATAAAGCCATAGATGCTTATGCTTTACCATCAATCAAAATGAAAACAACCAAGAAATAGTAACTTTGTTATGAGTTAAAACACTACTCAGTCTGCTTGTTTTTCGTAATTTAGGGATTGATCTGAAAGCAGCTTCGAAGATATTTGGTCACAAATTCGCAACCGGTAGTTCAGTAACGGGTAATGGTGATGAAATTGTAATTCAAGGAGATGTAAAAGACGAGCTAATTAATGTATTAATAGAAAAATGGCCAGAAGTGAGTTACTTTTTTACTCTGTACGTCATATCTGTCATGCTTATAGCGCATATTTTTCATTCTGTTTACATGTTTAAATTCTTAGCTATCTTTGGTTTCAGTAATATAACTCTAAGAATCAAGTTTCATAAGATATCGTCTTTTTTGTAGCACAACCGTTCAACATTTCGGCGCTTTACAGAATCCTTTGTCTGAACATGCATCTATTACTATGACCTTGTAATGCAATGGTCTTTCCTTTCTGATATAATGGTATATTTATCTCATAGAAACCAGCTACTAAATTGTCAGACATATATATATATATATATATATATCAGAACTACATAATCTCGTTCGTGTTGGAATTTTCGTCCAACAGCCTCGCTACCAGATTTAAAAAAGATTTGGGTTGTCGAAAATCGGAACACACTGTTAAGTGCATTGTTTCTAGAGACATAGGATTGTAATTTTCAGGTTCAGACCGTTAACAGTTGCAGAATAAGAATTCGAATAGATTATGTAAATAAGAAGTTTATCAACAAAAATAATGATTATGAATAAAGGGAAAAAACAAAAAAGACTGCCGATAAATAGACGGTTGTTTTGTTCTGCTGTAAATATACTACTAGATAACTTTCTGGTTATTCATATCGTGGAATTTAGTATCTTTCTTACATAAATACCTCGGGATAAAAAGGGATTAATATTCTCAAATCAATTAGCTGATGAGATTTCTGCTTAAAGTGTCGGTCTTATGTAGTTATTTTAAAAGTGATGGTAGTTGAGGTTATTACTCTCCCTTGAAGATTTTTACTATCGCCTACAAGGAAGTTTAAACTATTATATTCTGTTAAGTTTTTCAGTCATATGAGAAATTAATTTCACTTGGATTTATCAAGCTTAGTAGTTAAGTTATCCGATTTTTTCCTACTAAAACAGGTCAGATGCCTCCTTTATCTATTTCGGGTACACCAGTTGAGTATTATTTATACTGCTCATGTTAAGAATCAATTTCAAATTAGAATGAACAAACTAGTACATGACAAATAAATTACATTGGGTTAAGCTCATCTCAGACGATATACATCAAAGACAGGTGCTCACTGTAATTCACGAGTTTATATATAATGGTGGCATTCCTTACTGATTGTTTTCAGTTAGAGCAGTGTGAAAAAAACCAATTTACAAAGACCCATACTATAATCGTACCCTTTAGTGACCTGTTTCGAGATGAAGTCATGAATTATTGGTAAAAAGTTATGACCGGTGGAATTCAGAGATGTCGGGAGGGAAACATTACTCATGAATGGCATTGGATGGTTGTTGAACTACATCACAAATTGGTTGGAGTTAAAAATACGTATCACTGGGAGTCCTAAAAGTTCTGATTTCGATATCTGGTAGTATCGTGGGTGCGCAGTGCTAAGGAGTCCCACATCAGGGCGAAATAGCTATCAAGTCCCACTGGTCTTATATAGTTTCACAACTGAGATCAATCTTTGATGTATACCACTTTTGAACTAAACATATCTACACAAAACCTACCCAACAATATTTTTAGTTTATACTTTAATTTGAGTTTTGGTGCTCTCATTCTTTTACTTGCTGACCATGAAATCCAAACGATTTGTTTTTGTCTTGTAGATTGATAAAGACGTAATAGAGAATCTTGGGGAAATGAAACGATAAACTTAATTCGTTATTTTGGTGTACAGTGTTGTAATTAATCTTCTTGCTTTGAAAATACAACCCTTTATATTGTTGAACTGCTATGTTTTTGTAACAGTCGATTTAGTATTTATAATCTAACATAGTTTACTTCAGTTGTATTAATGTATTTATCTAACGTGAAGTGTGCTCATTAAGTCGCCAAAAAATGCAACACACAATCGAACTTTGGGAACACGAGTATCTTATTGTTTCCTTAGATCCATATAACTGCTACTTGATAAAGTCATAAACCATTAAATAAATAATATATTTGTAATATCTCTGAGGAAGTGGCTTACACCGAGTCACGAAACATCAGAAAACCTAATTTTTCTACTCGTTGGGACATTACAAATATATTATTTATTTATAACAATCTACCCAATGCTCGATTTATTCAGAACAAACCATTAAGTTACTTAATGTTCCAGATCTTTACCCAAAAAGTAGTGTTATGCTAATATATATTATTATTATTTTTTATTAGTTTCCCAGATCCATGTCGCAAAGCAACTCTTCTCTTATATGTTTTTATTCAGTTCATCATGGAATAGTTGATATGGGAGCTCCTTGAATGTCATTTATAAAACACCTCTGAGCCACCAAATTCGCTGTTCACATAGAAAACACCCGAATAAATGACAGTCTCCACTATGCTTAAACAGGCTAATAATTTTCAATATTACTTAGATAATGTTACTGCCATAAAACAAGCAGTATTTTTTAGTAACAGAATCTGAAAGGAAAACTGTCTGACTTCCTTAACCCATGGGAGGTTAAGTTTTACAATTATAGCATTGTTACTCATATTAAAACGTTGTACGTTTGGCCCTTAATAATCATGATTCATCATCACTAGATATGGTCTATACCGAGGCACTGAAATCAATCTTGTTTCCTACAGCAGCAACTTCCCTATCAGGTTGCCTATCCAGATACCTGCTCTCAGTCATTTACAACAGCACATCTGTAAGAGTAAATGTATGTACAGGCTCTTCACTGCTCTTCCACTGATGAAATTAACTAGATCTCTACAAACCAATACTACTTGAAATCCTAACTATGGAGATTTAAGTTTCCCGTGTAATAATCACTAAACAAAACCCATGATGAACAAACGAAAGTATTCTAAGCAGCTTAAAATGCTTTATTTTAGTATGCTTTTATAGCATAATCAGACGTATAACCAACAGGGAATAATAAACTTTTTGCATCGACCCAGAATACAGGATCTGACATCACTGAATAATGTTACGCCCCCAAATGCCTTGGTATGGCCGAGAGTGGGGAGAGTCCGCTCTCCCTCTCGAAATACTCTCGCATGGCTACGCGTAATATAGCATCTGCGAGGGAAGTCCTACTCACTGCCTTCTCGTGGCATTACTGTTGTTTACGAAATTGAGAGGACGAAAAGCGAATGTCCGGCGCTTTAACCGGATTGGTGGACACGGCGCGTCCACCTAGGGGAGTCGGAAAACCCTGATTTCAAACCAATGGTGCACATGGGCTTCAGTATCCTGAGGGAACAAATGGCGTCTGAACCGATTGTTGGTCACCGGCTACCATGGGAATGCATCGCCTCACGGTACTCCACTGCCTTGTGGATCAGACCTTTAGGCCGAAGGCTCCAGGTGTGGCCCCCTAAGAAAACCACCTGTTTCAGTTTGGGCACCTGAGCAGTATCACAGCCCTCACACAAATCAAATGAGATTTGTGTTGCGCATATGTATCTGGTACCCCTTTGTACCCATATTTATATGTTTGAATACATAAATAAAAACGTAGGTATAAAGTCCAGAAATTATGAGAATTATTCACTTTACAGCTCGTAATATGGTTAAAATCAAAAGTTTAACATAATTTAGTTGATAAAGTTGGAAAGCAATTCTGAAATGAGATAGAAATGTAGAATGATAAATTATGATAGCTGAAAGTGACACAACATTAATACGTTGACAATCTACTTACATAAAGCCAAGGTGGTGGATTTATTGATAACGATCCTCATAGTAGAAAATAAATTATCATACAGTTAAATAATATGGTTGCGATAAATTTAGCTTATCGAAGTGAGCTGGAAAACTAAGGGATATGTAATATTTTATTTTGTATATCACAGACAAACTTATGTTATGCAGTTTTTAAAAATCGAGAATCACTGAGCATGAGACCCTTCAGTAGTGTACATCCTTGGCCCTACTAAGAGTCTAACTCAGGCCCTTCAGGTCTATGCGAGCGCTTAACCTTTAGATCGCCATCCAGTCTTCTACATTTCCAACCTTGTTATGAAGTCTATTTAATCATTTATTTGAACACAAATATGGGTACAAGGTGGCACTAGATATACATGCGCCACATAATAACAATGAGAATGGGAAGAGACAAAGAGTGTAAGGTGCGTATAAAAGAAAAAAAATGATAATGACCACAAATTAGTGTATGGTAGTGAAAAAATAACAGTAATGGAAGAAACAGAAAGGTACAACCAGAAAGAATTCTTTCAGTCAAAGAAGTTACAGTCACCTTTTATAAGGAAAGTAAAAGAAAGTTACAGCAGGATTGCCACTGGCTTCTATTCCGAGCCATGCCTGATAACGTCTCGAGACACTGTTGCGCCATCTCTAGGACCTCAACCAGGGAGTACTGAAGGAGCAACACAGGCCGATCCTGTACAGCTTTCTTTCATACCACGACACCATGTCATATATTGACCACCTCTCCGCTTTTTCAAACCACTGCCAGCGTCGGCAAATGATGCACGACGTTGAATTCCCTGGGACGACATTCGTAGAACATGTCCAAGCCACCGAAGTCAGTCTTTCTCAGGTTTTGAACAACATACGAAGTATGACAGAAGCCAATAGTTTGGACGCAATCGGAAGTAGACTTATCCCCTGATAGTTGTTACAGAAGCGACGTGAACCATTTTGAAAGATAGGAACGACTATCGACTCGTTCCATGATGTTGGAACACTCTCTAGCTCCCAAACCTTTGTAAACAACGTTGTCAGTCCCTTAACCAGAAAGTCACCTCCATCTTTAAAAAGAGCAGGAGGTAGGTGATCTGGGTCCAGTAATTTGTAGCGTTTCAAGAGTTGGAGTCCCTTGTGAACTTCCACCTCATTTGGTGGAACAGTCGTCACCGGAAATGGAGGGCTGGACAGTCTGGTCGATGTTGCCCGAGCAGCAGACCAGTTGAACTGCTCCTCGAAAAATTCTGCTCATCGTCCAAGACGTCGATAGATGTTAATGGTTGGCGTTCCGTCATTTTCACATATTGTTTGTTTAATATGAGGGTATTTTGTAACACAACACATGATGAAGTGTTATCTAACCCTTAACTTGCAATACATTATGAGTTAAATAAAAGATTCTAGTGAGTACTGAACTTATTCTGACTAAGTTTTTGTAGTTTTCTTCAATGTTAATTGTAAGGCCAAGTAAAATATCTTATTATGACGATGCTTGTACATTAATAATATATCAAATTTAAATACCACTAAATGCATTTAATAAATAATTACTAGAAAATCCAGCGGATCATCTGGACGTTTGCGAAGACATTCAGTTAATCCTCTTGATAATACTGGCATAATATGCTTTCTTAAATAAGCCCTTAATGGTTCTGCTTCTTTATTTAACAGGTCTTTTTCTTCTTTTTCCAAAGCTTCACGTTTTTCTTTCTAAAGAAAAAAAAACAAAAGTAAGTTAAGAATCCTATGAAAGTTCCAGTTATATGTAAATGTTTCAGTGTACATATGAAAGTATCTATCTACTCATATGTTATACTGAGTTTTCCTTGTCATTTGTTCTTTGACGGATTGGCTTACTGTTCATAAATCATTCAGTGTGTACATCATTCTTTATGTAGCGTTAAGTGACAGATTATTTTGCGTTTATTGAGTTCTCATTTCTTATTCACAAAAATCCAAATGTAAATTTGGAATTTCTGTATAGAACCATTTTATCCAAGGCTTATTACAATTTTGTCAAGATGCATCATAGCGTTGATATCAAGTCAACCTTTGTAGTGTTACATAAAAGTGTTCAACAGTATATGGTAAGGTTTGTTGAATCCTTGGCTATGCAAAAAATGGAACCCTCTTCATGTTCTCAAAAATAGTTTGTTCTTGCTTTTACCTACTCTGGTAATACTGTTTTATTATCAAGCGTGGTTTTCACGATGTGTACTTTATCATTGCCTTTGTTTCCTCTCACTTTCCAATTTGTCTAGTTGATCTTTTATTTTTTATACATAATATCTGAAAAAGTATGTGTATGATTAGGTTGCTTGAAACAGATAATCTTCGTCTTTCCTCTTCATTATCCAAATTTATCAAGTGGACTAACTGTTTTAACTACAATAGTTTTCAGGGCAAATGGAAATCGCGGAGAATATGAGTTACTAGTAGGTAGAGGATTTTTCTGATAAACCCTTGATGATCAACTGCTTTTATGGCTTATGAGCAATCTATGAGGAGATTCAAATGCCATTGATTGTGAGAAACTTGACTCGACGAGGAAAATGTTATGCTTACCTGGTGTATACTACTAAAACACATGATGACAAACCAAGAGATAATTGTTAAAAACGATAGTGTGAAATTCGAATGATTATTATTTACAAATCTCAATTATTCACAATAAAAATTCACGGGAATGTTTTGTAGTTCTCCATAGAGTATTCAATCAATCACAAGTACAACTTAGTGCGTATGTACACCGGTTTAAGTCCCCATACCCTGTTAACACAGATGAAATTGTCGAAATAAACCCCAGAATAGTAGAGATAGTGACAGTATGAGTGGTGATTGAAAAGACTAGGTATTGAATATACGATTCGAGAAAATATAAATTAGTGAGATAAAAATACAGAAAAGTTATAGAGAATTCAAGAGCTCAGAATTTGGAAGAAGACAAAGAATGGATACACCTTAGCTATTGTGAATGATTTTGAGGTATGTTTTCAAAGTCTCTAACCATTAGTTACAATGACCACGCGGACCCCAACCAGGTAGCCAACAGCTGTTAACATGGTTAAGTCTAATTGTCAATGACTTCATTGATCTATGCCATGTTTCAGTTTGCCCACCCCTAGTTTTTTTCCAAACTATTCCTACACCGTGAAACATAGCCTGTCGAGGTAGGCGTTGGATGGGCATACGTAACACTTGTCTCAACCACCTCAGTTGATGAAAATCTATCTCATCAATCGATTTCCCATCTAGTACCTTACTCCTAACCCGGGCATTACTTATTCCGTTGTCCCGAAATGCTTGATTAATACTTCACAGACACCTATAATCGAATACTAGTAACCTACGAATATCCTTTTTTCTTAATGTCTATGTTTCACATCCATAAAGTGGAGTGGAGCGAACTGCCTCCTGGTAAACTCGTTCTTTGTTTGACAGACGGATATATCGTTTACGCCAAAAGTGACGTGATTTTTTTTAATAACTTCTGATGAAGCCTAATTTGTATAGGGCTTACAAAATCACCAAAAACTTTGTACCTTTTACATGAAAATCTCATTCAAGTGTAGTTTGCCGACAGAGAAAACGAAGATGATGCATCTTTTAAGAAATCTCGGAACTAGACCACTTATTCTTATAGAAAATTCGAGAAAAAATCGTGCAATACATCTTTTACATGTATCGCGGAGTTTGTGTGCACAATCGAAACTCCCAGTTTAATTTAGGCATATCATTATATTACTTGATAGGTGTTTCACAATTATTATGAACCTTGGGGATATAGCACAAATCTAACGTGTAATGTTGATAACCACCTGGAATGTCATTTATCCTTAATGGTAAATGGGAAGTCTTTGCTTGGAATTGGTAGATATAGGTGATTTTGATTCCGCGATGCAACTTCAGCTAGATGTTGGGGACTAGACTCATGAATCAAATTTTGATAGCTATACTTCGTAAATATGTTTATCCATTTTCATGCCTAGTGTTTGAAGATAGTTATCAGGAAATTCTGAACCTAGGTTTCGTGATAGTTGGTAATCGTTAGCAGGGCATATCTGAGGGAGCAGATGCTCTCTATGTGGTTCTAATGTGTGTCACCCAAATTTTACCAATGAGCTATTTGGTTTGAGGCTCACCTATTGTAGGATTGAGATATTCAAAGTTAGATGATCACTCAGTAGTTACCAATGTCACGTTTGTGAACCCATTTAGTTCTGTCCTAATTCTATCTGTCTTTTTCATACAAAAAATAATAAGTGTCTTTGTATTCTAAATCATTCGATATTTTTGGTTCTTTATTGAGCTGATACACAGATTGCGAATGTCAACGGACACAGAATTCTGTAACTTCAAACATTTTTATCTAGTAACATATCGTTCTGATTTTTCGTGCTGGCTTCTATACCAGTCAACAGAGAACGTCGGAGTAGGTAGTAATTGGGCATGCATAAAACATCCTAACGACCTATTATCAAATAATTGCAATCTACACATGTCTTCTGCTCCTTTCACAGATATAAACATTTGAGGAGCGTTTTCTTCCGAAAAATTCTGCATCTTACCCATTCTTTCATACGTTGATTACGTTCAGCTTCTGCAGTTTCAATTTCTTGTTTTAATCTTTCCTCTTCTGCTCTTTCAAATTCAATACGTTGCTTTTCCACAATTAATCGCTGCTTTTCAATTTCTTCATCAGATAAACCATAATTACGTGGTGGACCGATGAAATAAACCAGTTTTTTAAATGTTTGTTCCAACTCCTATTTTTATTTAAAAACACAAATGAAAATAAGTGATATGAATCATTTTCCCAAGTGTAGTGTACACAGGAATCGGTGTACATTGGTTGGTGTCCGGTACTGCCAAAAAAGATTATATATGGGCATAAATGCAAACAATACACTCCAATGAGTTCAAATCGTCGCATAAATTATTAACCTCAGCAATTTGTTTTATCTATTTCTTGATTATTGCTCTGAATGAGTTAATCCGTGAGCTCATTTGTTTTCTCTGATGTATCATATATACTATGTAATGTCGCCCATAACTTTGTTACCAGTATATTCTCATGGAAAGTGTGGAACAATTTGGTTATCCAGGCACATTTATGACTAAGAATTCTTCCTTTATTTAGTCTAACTGACTAAATTCTCAGTGATTCATTGTAGATTTACTCTAATTAGTCAGTATCTTATGTCTTTATCTACTACAGCGGAACTGATTGATTGATTTCCATTGCAATCAGCTGAATAAACAGTGATTATACTTTTGATTTGTCTAGTTATTTAGATTGAAATTTTCATCTTCTGGTTTATACGACATAGTGTCGTAAAATATCAACTTATGACTTCAAATATAAGTTATAGAATACATCCTTAATTGATCAAATACAACAAGAATGTGAACTTTTTTTTTAATTATGTTAACCAGGTCAGTTAGCATTTTTACAACATTCTGTTTGTTACAAAAACTAAATCATTCAGATTGGTTACTTACCTAACATGTAAATAGCTTTCTAAATTTTGAAACTGCCCATAATGAATTTCAGTATGTACGAATGAAGATTTATGGTTAGGAGTATACCCTAAAGCTCCCAAATGCCCTGGTATGGCCGAGAGTGGGGAGAGTCCGCTCTCCCTCTCGAAATACTCTCAAATGGCTACGCGTAATATAGCCTCTGACAGGGAAGTCCTATTCACTGCCCTCTCGTGCCACGGGTGTTGTTTACGAAATTGAGAGGACGAAAAGTAATTGTCCGGCGCTTTGAGCGGGTTGGCGGACGCGGAAAGTTCACCTAGAGTAGTTGGAAAACCCTGATTTCAAACAAATGGTGCACACGGGCTCCAGAATCCTGAGGGAACGAATGGCGTGTGAATCAATCGTTGGTCACTGGTGACAACAGGACTGCATCGCCTCACGATGCTCCACTGCCTTGTGGATCAGACCTTTAGGTCAAAGGCTCCGGGTGTGGCCCCCTAAGAAAACCACCTGTTTCAGTTTGGGCACCTGAGCAGTATCACAGCCCTCACACAAATCAAATGAGATTTGTGTTGCGCATATGTATCTGGTACCCCTTTGTACCCATATTTATATGTTTGAATACATAAATAAAAACGTAGGTATAAAGTCCAGAAATTATGAGAATTATTCACAAATGAAGTTGTGGATTATCAGTTGGTAATCATAATTACACCCCAGTATTTCTAAAATTCTGTTATTATGCGTTAATTATTGTGAATTCATAATGAATACAATTTCTATCATGACTTTCAGAAGTTTATTAGTAAAAATTTTCTGGCAAAAGAACATTGCAGTCATAACCATAAAGTATAAAAAGAGAATAATATCGGTGATTTAGATTTTGAATTTTCGTACTTATACGGTTAAGTTCTCAGTTACTTTTTTTAAAGTACATGTTGGTAATTTATCTTTAAATATCTTTGCATTTATTCACTTCTATGGGATGTAGTTTTGTTTATTTGTTCAGTCTAATTGAAAAATTCAAGACTTTAATCAACTTGAGGATTATTGTAAAACAAGTATTCAGCCTGAAATGAGAAAAAACACAGGAAAGAAATGTTAGTTCTTCATAGATTTGGCTATCTTGATAGTTTTAAACATAGTAGGTGTAACAATTTAAATAAATGTGTATTCGCCCCCAAATGCCCTGGTACGGCTGAGAGTGGGGAGAGACCGCAATCCCTCTCCAAATGCTCTCACATGGCTACGCGTATACAGCCTCTGACAGGGAAGTCCTACTCACTGCCTTCTCGTGGCGACGGCCTTGTTTGCAAAATTGAGAGGACGAAAAGCGAATGTCCGGCGCTTTAACCGGGCTAGTGGACACGGCGCGTCCACCTAGGGGAGTTGGAAAATCCTGGTTCCGA
>NC_031502.1:59490363-59508269 GCF_000237925.1 Schistosoma mansoni
ATTCCTCTGATCTTTCTTGGTCTTCTCATGTTTTACTGTTATCGAAAAAAGTTTAACCGTTTGACATACTACATAAAGAGGCTGCATGCTTTTGGGATTACTCGCCATTTACTCTTACAATTTGTAAATTCCTGCATATTACCTATTATTCTATATTGTTCTCCATTATTCTTTCCTGGGCTTTTGAGAAAAGACTTTACTGTTTTGCGTAGAGTGCTGAAGGCGGTTTGCAAGGTATGTGGTGAATCTTTTGAAGTCATTATTAATATGCTTGTGGATAGACATCTAAAGTCTTGCAAACTCTTGGCAGGTGTTATCTTATCAGATACTAACCATCCGCTTCATTCATATCTTTCTCCTTGTATATCTTCTGGTAGAACGAGACGTAAATACATTAAAATCCATACACGCAAGCAAGTCTATAAAAGTTCTGTAATACCTCATCAGTCATAATATTCACTGGGATTTGAATAATTCCTTTGGAATCAAAATAAGCTCTTACAGAATTTTCGTAAATACTTGCTGAAGCTAATGGACCTAATGAATTCGAATCAACATATCCAACTTCAGGTTCGGAACCTGGAGATCCAGGAATATTTAAAGTAGGTGATAAAGCTGGATTTATTCCTATTTGATTAGTACGATATTCATTTAAACGTCGCCAAAAACCCGATTCAGTATAATGTGTTCCATGTACTTTATATTCTGGCATATTCATAATACGATCTCTTAAAAAGCTATCAGTTGCTTGAAGTTCAAATACATATGCAGGAAGTAATCCTTTAGGTAATTGCATTGGTATTGGTTGAGTTGGTAATAATCCTAGTTCCTTAGTTACATCATCTGCTTCTTTTTCAGACGGTAAATATTGACTTTTAAACAATTCATTAGCTGATTGTGTAAAATCACTTGTATCTGTTGCTTTAATTCCTTCTTCTTCCTCTTCTTCATTCTCTTGTTCTCCTTCGTCTTCTTCACCATCTCCACTACCACCACTAGCTGAAATATATTTTGATAAAAAATAAAATCGCTAAAACCATGGATGAACTTTTAGTGTACACGATCTAACTCCATGATCGAATGATATTAATGATATACATATCCTATTGAACTTAGTATGTATTCTGTCAGCCAATCCCGTTACACAACAACATTAAATATACAAAGTCGAATACAAAAGTTTTAGAGGAGAGTGTATTTCAGATGTACATGTATTCCAGGTGAACCATCAGAGAAGAACAGAAATAGCCAACTTAAAAGACTACTTATTATGATCGTTAATATAACTCAAAACAGACAGTGCATAGTGTGACAAGGATACAGGCATAATAAGTGTATAGATATACAAATATACATGTGATGTATAGTTACAAGAGCATTAATGTTAGAGGTATATGTACTGAAGGTCACAATTTCTTATGAGAAGAATTGAGTTATTCATGAGGCAAAAAACCTCATTAACCATATGCTGTCCGAGTCATTAAAGTAATTAACTGGCTAACGAAAAGGCTTCCCACTCCAGTGATATAACATTCTTAAGTACGAAATCTTAAATATAAAATTAAACATTTGAAATAAACGATTGAAAGATACGAGTTACATAAATCACTTACGTATCAATGAATTTAAGACTTGAATCTCAAAGTTTATTATGATCAGGTCTAAATCTTGCACAGATCACAGTAATTGATGAAATCCATCAATACATAATTCAGTGTTACAAATAATTTCGATTAAACTCGTCATTTTACTCGATTCATATTCCTAGAAAAGTTCACTAATTGTTATTCACTCTATGCTTTCCACATTTATCTCTCTGTAGACCTTGATGAAGTTCTATTTCTTTCATCGCTTTCCGTCAAGGCTTTAACAGAATTAAAGTATAAAATGGATAGTTACATGTCATTCTGAATAGAAATTTTTGTTCTACCAGTCAGAATCTTTCGTTGAAGTTATAAGGCATATGAGGTTTGTCTACAGGGATCATCTCAGTAATCTATTTACATACTGCTTAGCTTACTCGTTCGAGATGATGAACTGGTTGATGGGTCAACATACATCTACATAGTTCATTGTATACAGTGACAGTATATTTGTTGACGGGCAGAAACCAATCAAATTTTACTGCAACAAACCAAGCGGTTAACTATTTGGAAAACAATCTCAATAGTTTATACTGAAATTTACGTTGATAAGTTGACCTAAAAAAGTACAATGAATGTTTTATAACTAAACCATTCAGACTAAAATGGGCAACATCACAAAAATGAGTAGTATTCTCTAGCATCCTGGATCTTATATAGTAAGTTTCTGTTCCTTTTGTAAGTCGACTAACTAGTCTTTCACATAATTTTATAAAAACAAAGGGATTGTAGCTAACGCTGGATACCACAATGAACAATTTGTTTGTTTGGGACTTATCAGACCCTTACTAATAATTATACAAACATCATGACCATTGAATAAGTTGGTTATTCATTCAGTTCGAATTTCTAGTTTACGTCAACGGCAACCATACTTGTAACATAATAATGACAATTATTACTATTTAAGCTTGTGTTAATTTATTTACTCTGAAGAAGTAGCTTACATTAAGTCACGAAACGCCAGAAATATAATTTTTCTACTCATTGGGATATAACAGAAAATATATTTATCAATAATTGCTATGTTCTTTTTACGGAACTTACGCGAAAACAACGAAGCTGCTTGCTTTTTTGATTTAGGATATCCATCAATTATGTATCCTTGATTTTGACATGTCTTAGAGTTGAGTTTTTCTTGAAATAATCTAAATAAGGAGACTTTATGTAATTTTATTATTATAAAAGGGATTTTTAGATTATAATAATGACTTAGTCTGGCAACTTATGAATTATTTACACACTACGCATTGATCGGTTAAATTCCTCGTAGATAGACTAACTTATTACCAATGCATGTTTTCAACCGATAAGGTGTGATTTTCTCCATTTGTAAGATAATTTTTTCTATGTCCAGAACTCATCAATTCAAATGCTCAGGTGTTATTCACGGAAGTATAGAGACATAAGTTTCATTTGTAGGTTGTATTCACCATAGGTTTATTATTATTCCCAAGTATATATGTAAAGTGAAGTTATCATTCACTATCTCTCATTCTCTGTAAGATCTAAATGTCCAATAGTAAATCTAACATAAAAAGTGTTGATATAAATTGCTAGTATAGTCTTGCTGGGCAGCATCATTGATGAACACGGTGGATCTGATGCAGATGTGAAGACGCGGATCGGCAAAGCAAGAGCAGAATATTTACAACTGAAGAACACCTGGAACCCAAAACAATTGTAAACCAATACCAAGATCAGAATTTTCAATACAAATGTCAAAACAGTTCTAATGTATGAGGCAGAAACCTGGAGAACTACGAAAGCCATCATCCAGAAGATACAAGTGTTTATTAAAAATTGTCTACGCAAAATACTTCAGATCCGTTGACCAGATACTATCAGCAACATTCTACTGTGGGAGACAACAAACCAGATTCCATCCAGCGGAGGAAGAAATCAGGAAGAAGCTCTGGAAGTGGATCGGACACACATTGAGGAAATCACCCAACTGCGTCCCAAGACAAGCCCTCACATGGAATCCTGAAGGCCAAAGGAGAAGAGGAAGACCAAAGAACACATTACGCAGAGAAATGGAGACAGACATAAGAAGAATGAACAAAAGTTGGATAGAACTAGATAGGAAGGCCCAGGACAGAGTGGGTTGGAGAATGTATAAAATATATTATGAATTATGTGAGTATCAACGCTTAGATGCAGGTGTATTCTTTTGATAAGTCTCAATCAGGATGAAAGTGGCTTACTGGGTTCTTCTGGAAACTGTTATGTGAAGTCTACTGGTGTAGTCTGTGAAGAATCTTCCATAGGTAATTTGTATGTAATCTTCTCCCTGAACGTTTTACAAGTAAATAACCTATGGAAGCCAAGGAATAATTGATATATATCCCGTCTTATTTTAGATCTCCACATCAAATTAACCCATTTCACCTCTATTGAAACTGAACTTTGAACCTTAAGGTCACCTATTTATGAGCGTGAAACCTTTATCCCACTAATTCCATAATCAAGTACTTCATACTATCAGTTTTAGTCAATTGATCACTAGAGAGAAAAAAATCATTATTGCGATGGACAATGAATGGAGATAGTCTAGTTTGAAAATAATTTACACCGAAGACTATTTTTATCTGGACGATAGCCATTGACATCTAGAAGGGATTGTACAGTTTAGTTCTAGTTATTTTTTGGTAGTTTAACTCTTTCTTTTTCATTTGATTTCAGTCTGTAGTAAAGTCAAACTTCAGATTGAATATTCTTCACAATTTCTATCAACATTAGTGACTAGTAGTGGGATTTAGGACAGACATATTGTCCCAAGTAGGATTCATCAGTTAAATGTACCTGCATTTTAGCGTTGATGTTCAAATTGAAACTCGAACCCAGTATCTTTCATTTCAAAGGTCAACTCGTTATTAGCTGAGCTACTGATCTTAAGTGGCCACTAGTTTGTATGATCGGTATGAACCTTATTTGCTAGTCACTATCTAACTTAATCAAAACTTGTGATTACACGCCAATACCAAACCAATCAGTTCGGGATGCAAATATGCCTATGGGAAAGAATCAGTTTCAGTCCTTAACATCAACAACAGAAAAAATACAAACCCTCATAAGTATTTTTCATAACTTCTCTGTCCTAATAGACATTTATTTCAATTAGAAAATTGTATAATTAGAAAAGCTATGTAATCTGATTTTATTGCTATAATTACTGATGAAAAAATAAACTACTTACGTTGTTACATATTCCAAACCAAGTCGACCATTATTTTCAGCCATGTTTTGTTGAATAGCTTCTAAGAACTCAGAATCCTCACTACCTGGATATTCATTTTCATTACCTATTTGGTTTTGATCACTTTGAGCTTTTTCAATCATTTGAACACGTTTTTTCTATTATTTGTATTGAAAAGCAATTATGCCAAATGTATACTAATCACGAGATTTTCGATACATACAATCAAAGAATATTATTTTACCAATGAGCGCACAACTATATTATTGATAAATGGGTTTTGTGCCTATTGGTTTAATTTTCATATTCATCACAGATTTACCTAAGTTAGGGTGTTATTGAAAACCGGCAAAAAATAAACAGTTGTCTCGTCCTAGTAGTAGTACGCACCTCAGATTAAATATTATATATAATATAATATACCCTTGTTGACCAGGGTAATTTTGCATTGGTTTTCAGAAGCACCAGACACCTCCAGACATTCACGTAACAACGCAAACTGCGCAGCTCAATCCCGGTTAACAGGAAGGCCAGACACTGCTCAGGCTTAACCCGAGCAGTACAGCTCGATCCCGCCTCACAGGAGAGCCAGACACCATATAGGCTTCAAAGATGTAATCTGAATAGTACAGCTCAATACTAAGGCGCAACCACACAGGTACCAAGCATCCTGGTGAACCATTCGCACTGACCGACAACTACTATCAGTGTCTGAAAACAATGTATGACAAAGTAAAGAATAGATCATAGCGGCTCAGATCCATGTCCTCTTTAACGGAAGTCCTGATCTTCTTTCATACATATCTTCTCACTATACTTTTTTGAACCATAATATCAGTGTCAAGTTTTCCTATCATTGGTACTACACTTAGGTTGACTACTTTTCTATTCGTCTTCTTAGCTGCATCTCGTTTTGCTAATTTAGCTATGCCATTTCGGCTAACACTAACTTGTGCAATGTTCTAAGTTAATTGTAACTGATTGATGACCAGCCTTTTTCCAAGGTTATGGAGATAACCATTTTTTCAGAATGTTGGTAGAAAAAAATCCTGCTTTCGTTGCTTTCGCTAAGATTAGCCTTACTTGAATCAATGCATTTTCAAATCTTTTCCCCTCTATCGTTTATTTGGTAGATTGATGAATCCATCAAATGTAACTTTACATACTTTAGTCAATTGAATTGGAAAAAACATAATCTTAAGCGGAAGTAAACTAACTATTCAACTTACTAAATTAGCTATGGCTTCATCGATTACTTGTTTGATGTGTATATGCGGCAGTTTATAGTATTCACAAAGCTTTTTAGCCAGTGTTGTCTTACCACTTGCAGGTGGACCAAGAATGCACAATCGAATAGGCTGAATTTGTGGAAATAAAGTGAATATTTGACCATGTGTAGATTGGAATCAATCAAAAACATTAACATTTATGCTAGTGTAGCTATAAATTACTAACCACGTTATCTGTTTCAAAATCTTATCATCCAACCCACTCTGAACCACTGTATTTTACGTTAATTTAGAAAGATTGGTGATAATCCTAAAGGAACTTTTTAATACACTGATGTAATCTTGGATGAATATTACAGACAAATAAACTGCCATAGGCATGTCATAACGACTATGTCATGACGACTATGAATAAATCGTTTATTGAAGAAATGAGATTCAAGTAACTAATCGCGATTTACAAATTCATCGAAATTATAACGGGTGTTACTGTTCATTAACTTCTCTCTTTCCTGGTAAAATCCTGAGATTGTAGATGATACAACGGTAGAAATGGAGGATTACTTCTTACTTTATGAATTAGATTTTCATTCGTCAATAACCATTTATTATCTTCTATGTTATTCATGATAATAACTTGATTAAATATTTTGAACATAAGTAATCACACTAATAAAGTACATGGGTTTCGAACCCCTAATAACGTGTTCAGCCTGCTGAAATATATTCTGTTAGGGACCAGGTATCGATTAAGTGAAAAAAATACTTCAGTTTGGTAACCTCAGTCATTCCTTAGTTTTACTTATTTATTGCTGTGTCACAACAGTAGACTGTAAAGGTGTCATTCCTAGTCATTTTTGTTATTGTTTTCAATTTATCATGATGGTTCCAAGGAATAAATAACCTCAAAAAATAGAAGTCAAAGTGTGTAACTGGCTTCACATTGATAGTTATTTGCACTCTGTTAAATTAAATGGTTCTATAAAAGTTTGATGGTATCTGGTAACTTTTTCATATTATGATATGAAAAACTAGATCAGTACGACAATAAAAGATGGCTGACACTGAGCAACGTGAATTCAAAACAAATAAGATGGTTCGCAGCGGTAATTTACACATCACTAAGCTATAGGAAGATACCACTTAACCTATCATCACAAAACATTATTCCTTATTAAAAAACAACTCTTTATAGTTGAAATCACGAGTCAATTGAAGCTAGACCACCATGGAAAACCTAGAAGCACTGGACGGCCGTTTCGTCCTATTGTGGGACTCCTCAACAATACGCATCCACGATCCTGCTCTCGCGAGATCCGAACACAGGACCTACCAGTCTTGCGCCAGAGCACTTAACCGATAGACCACTGAGCCGGCATCCAACGGTGTTAATGTCTAACTTCAACCAATCCACGATGTTTTTGAGCAACCGTTCACCAATTGTCTTCAGTGAGTTGATATCTCTACAACAGACTTGACAGAACTCCACTGGTCACTGCTTCCCACTAGAACTCAAGAAAATATCTCTTGAAGTCAGTCAGTAGTGATTTTTTTCCCTCTCCCTTTATATATATACATATATACCCATGTTCATGAGTTGTACTACCCCGGTTGAATCTTTCTGAGTATGACTTGAAAAACTGGTTAATGGTGGACAAATACTCTACAAAATTATTAGAGTTGAAATCAGTAGCCTCATCCAGGATTCTATGAAATGTATGTTAACCACTATTCATTTAGTAAAGTCTACTGTGAAGAAAATGAAGAGAGAAAATTTCCTAGAACTGTTCAGAACATAACACAAAAAACTCGTCGTTTATGATTGTTTTTCTATATCATTATCTTCTAAACAAAATGCCATGAATATAAAAAGAAACTTACTATCAACTGACGAGATAATTTATATTCTTTTGTGATCAAATTAATATGATCTATTAATCCTGTTTCACAATGCCATTTTATTTGAAAATTTTCTTTTACATAACTAGCATTCATACGAAGTGATACTAATAATTGATCCATTGCATTTTGCTAGTTTATTTTTCGATTTTACATTTTTTTAGCATTCAGGGAAAAGATAATATTGTAGAATTAGAAGAGTTCATTTTAACCGCTAGGATTTAAACAACTTAAAAATACAGTCTTCATCTAATTATAAAGTGAAATTGATCATCTAGAGCTTCATTTACAATACAACAGTGCTTCTGACCAGTGATTTTTCATGATCACAAGATGTCGGTCTCCAACTGGTAGTGTTTGCTAGATAGTATGTAAAAGTAGTTAGATGTAGTACCCAAAGCCTTTGTATCAATTAAATTCAAATATTTACATTATTAACTGATTTTGGTCAGATAATTAGATAAAACCAGGAAGCACTGAACAGTTGTGATTAGCAGGAATTGACAATTTCGGGCGTGAAACAAATATCGATAGTGACAATGAATGATGTTCGCAAAATACCGTAGAATGACTGGAATTATTGGACATCAAGCTAGGTTATCGAAAAATTAAGCACTCGCCGCGAAACCTGAAAACCTTGGATTTGATCCATGGTGTGATTTTGAATGAGCAATCCTATACTAGGACAAAACAGCTGTTCTTTACTCCTTGATTTTCAATGATTGTTCAACCGAATTCAATCCATGAGTTGTAATCTCCAATCTAACATTCTTCACAGCACTCAATAACAACTTTTCAATTATTAAAGCTGTCTTTTAAAAAGTTCAATATTATTTAAGCAAATGTGAACTAATTGAATGAGATTTTTGAAACATTAACTACCCATCTACATTCTATGAGATTAAGGTGGTTAAATCTCATTACTTTTCTTTCGAATTTTTTTCATTACCATTAGATCATTTTAGACAGCCATTAAAACAGTGAGTTGAAAGGATACTTTACAGGATAATCTTCTAATAATCTCAGATTTTGAAATCAAACTACTACTACTACTACTACTAGAAATAGTCGTAAGAGTATACTTTAAAGATTGTTTCTTTCCCATTAGTGACATTACGATGAGAAAAGAACAAAGGAAAAACTAAATGGACTAGACAAGATAATGAAACAGAAAGATAAATAATTAGTAATAACTGAAAGAAAAGTTGGAAAAACGTACCTAATGAAAACGATACATTAACTTGTATAGTGAACCTAAAAAGATTCGTATTCTCGTACAGAACAAGTTGTATGAATGCACCAATAAAATATAATCATTATCAACTGACATCATGATCAACTTAATATTGAAGTATTACAAACTTCACTTTTGAACCTTCTATTCAATGTTAGATGTTGAATCGAACTAAATATCCCATTATAATTTAACTGTTTCTAAAAATTTGTTCATTCGATTCCAGGACAGAAGAAATGTGTATAGACAAGCAAACTTCTTCAAAAAAATCAAAGTAAGAATTGAAATGTGACTTTACCTATGGAACACAATAGGTGTTTTTTTTTTATCAAGCTTTAACCTTCCGGAATTGATTTATTGATTATTCGAAAGAAACAATTCAGATACTTAATTTGAGGAAAACGTTCATCAACCGCAATCAACAATCAATATTTTAAACCTTGTACATCTAAATAATATATGTTTTAATATTTTAGGTTTCAGTGATAATGAATCAGAATAATTGATAGAATAAGTCATCTTTTAAAAGAAATGACAAGAACATACTGTTATATCTCGACAAAACAAGGCTTCTTCTTTAGAGATAGATTTAATTTGACCAGTTGTCATACTTGTAGAAATAGCCTAGAATAAGAAAATGTATACACAGTAATAAGGGCGAAAAGTGAATGTGTTGGCGTTTATTCACTTATTTACGTTAAACGCATTAATATACCTCGTTTGAAATGAGTCAGCCGTCTTGACGAATAGGTACTTTTACAATGAGTTTCTTAGTTGAGAACACTTAGATGACTGTTGAAAATTTAATAGAGAGAAACTTAATTTGTATTTGGGTTATATACATATATATATTATTTGGACACAAGCATTGGTACAAGAGGGCACAAAATACACATGCGCCACATAATAAAAATGAGGCCAACAGCAGTTATTATTGATTTTTTTTCCTAGGGAGCTACACTCCGACCCTTTGACCCGAACGTCTAATCCAAAAGGCAATGGAGCGACGCTGGGAGGTGTAGTCTCATGGTAGCCGGTGACCAACAACATGTTCATACGCTATTTGTTCCATCAGGATCCTGGAGCCCATGTGCACCACAAGTTTGGAATCAGAGTTTTCCAACTCCCCTAAGTGGATACTCCGTATCTAACAACTCGGATAATGCGCCTGAGATTCGCTTTTCGTCCTCTTAATGTCGTAAAAAACACCCCCGCCTACAGAACGCAGTGAGTAGGACTTTCCTAACAGTGACTGTATACGCGTGGTCATGTGAGAGCATTTCGAGAGTGAGAGATGACTCTCCCCACCCTCGGCCGTACCAGGTCATTTGGAGGCATATATAGTTGAGTGGAAAGTAGTGACAACAGGATAATAAAGAATGTAACTGTTCAATATATATATATATATATATATATATATTTATTGAACAGTTATTCTTTAGTATCCCGTTGTCACTAATTCCTACTCAACTAGATACAACTAAGAACAAGATTGAGGGGAAAAAAATATACATTCCAAATAATCGGTACAACAACAGGTTCAGCATTGAAAACATAAAAGTCCATATGGAATTTAAGAGAAAAATGTATATTATATTCTCGATCCATTTATTAGTGTTGATTAATTAAAAATGAGCCAGTTATAATATTTTGATTTGAGTTCAATATAAGCATAAAATCTTTAGGATTCTATCCTGCCAAAATAAACTATTTAACAGTTCACTTAGTATTGTTTTTATGAATCTTCCCATCGATGTGTTAGGACTGCAACTGGTCAGTCTCTTATTGGCATATGTGCATACTGTGCGTATTGCCTCGATATAGCCTTAATTCACAAGCATTGTTAACAAAGATGGATAGTTGGACGCGCGTTTCGTCCTATTTGGGACTCGTCAGCTGGATGTACCTGCATCTCAGAGTTGATGTTCACTCTGTGACTCGAACCCAGTACCTTTCGCTTCAAACGCTATCGCGTTATTCACTCGGCCACTGAGTCCTGACAGCCACTTGCTTGTGCGATGGGGTGAAGTTTAAATTCATTTAGTATTGTTTGTTTGAATCTTTCCATCGAATCTTTCCATCTTTGCTTATTTAACAGTTGTAACTAAATAAACAATACAAGCCAAAATAGTTAGCATTCACAGATTGTCTAGAAATTAATTTATTACTATCAATAGTAAACACTAAAAAGAAACTGTACTTACTTTAACTATCTCACGAAGTGTATTTTGTGAATCATCTTTAGCCAGAATATAATGTTTTGCTGGTCTCATTTCCATAACGCACTGCAATATGCTACGTGTATATACAAACATGTTGGAGAATAGGTATTTCAGTCAACATTTGATTTATAAGTAATAATATACGAAGATATGTGATATCTCCGAGATGATAATATTCATATTGCTAGATGTAATGTCATCACGAATAGAGGCTAAATAATATATTAGTAAACTTTCAGAATGAGAAATGATAGTTATTTGCATATCTTGGTAATGGTAGATTACCATCGACCTCCATTAATTACAGTAATTACGTGAACTAATTGATCAGTGAGTGGTAACCGATGTAATTTTTGTCTAATCCTTAGAATTGACTGAACTCTACCGATCAGTTGCAATGTGGCTACTAATATAAATAGGCCGACAGCGAATGCATTATGTTTATTCTCAATACAATACCGTAGAATAAATTTAATGACACAGTTACCTGGTTAGGTCACGTAAGTGTATCGTGGGTACGATATTATTCCCGTCTTCTGGTATTTGAACAAATTCCTCGTTATTCCATGCCGCCTTAAATTGTGTTGATAAGAGATAAAAAACGGATTAATCGTTACAAATAAATAGTATATCTTGTAGATCGCTTATAAGAACAAAATCATAATATATTTGTAACATCCTAATAGGTAGAATTGCAAAGTTTAGGATGGAGGACAGCTGACAGATGCATTCCAAGTGAAGGTCAGTGTTTGACAAGGCTGCCTACTCTTACCATTTCATTTTTTTCTGGTGGTCGACTGGGCTATAATGGTCTCCACATCTTAAGAGAACACGGAATACAATGGACAGGTTGGATGCAACTAGACGTTTGGGACTTTTCTGATGACCTAGCTCTTTTATCCTACACACACCACCAAATTCATGTGAAGAAAGTCAATGTAGCAGCATTAAACTTCAACATACACAAGAGAAAACTCTAAATCCTAAAATACAACAAAGAGAGGACCAACCCAATCAAACCTGATGGAGATGCTCCGAAAGAAGTGGAAACTTCCACGTACCTGATCAGCATCATCGATGAACAAGGAGGATCAGATGCAGACGTATAGGCAAGAGGTGGAAAAGTAAGGGCGGCATTCCTACAGTTGAAGAATATACGAAAGCCAAAATAACTGTCGATAAGTACCAAAGTCAGGATCTTCAACACGAAAGTCAAGACAGTTCTATTGTACGGAGCCGAAACTTGGAGAACTACTGAAACCTCCATCAAAAACGTACAAGTATTTATAAACAATTTTCTACTCAAGATACTTAATGTCCGTTGACCGGATATCACCAACAACAGCTTACTGTCGTAGAGAACAAACCAGCTTACATCTGAAGAGGAAATTAGAAAAAGACGTTAGAGGCAAATACGACATACATTGCAGAAATCATCAAACTACATCACAAGGCGAGAGCTAACTTGGTATCCTGAAGGAAAATGGAAAAGAGGAATACCAAAGAACACATTGCGTCGGGAATCGGAAACAGACATTAGAAGAATGAATGGCAACTGGAAACAACTGGGAAGGACTGCTCTATACAGCTTGATAGAGAATACTGCTCCTCCACGAGGGGTAATAGGTGTAAGTAAGTAATAAGTAGAATATTTCGTTTCTGAGGTTCCATGCTTTGATGTAGGTCATTTCTTCAAATAACAGATAAGCTTAAACTTGTCCTGCCTTTCTAAAAGGTGATTAGAAATTGATTTATGCACAACTGGACACCGATTCATTGACCCATGACTTAGGCGTTTGAGCTAAGCCGAAGGTCCTGGGTTGAATTTCTGGTGAACAGGTCGTGAACGCACACTACAAAAGAGCCCCATAGTAGGACGAAACAGCCGTCCAGTGGTTCCAGGTTTTTAATTGTTGTACAACTAACATCAGCTTGTGATATCAATAAAATCCAACAATCTCCACAACCATATACTGATGATTATAAATTAACCATTATTTTATCAGTGAAAGTGGACTGATAAACATTGAGAATGTTTAACATAGTCCTTTTTAACTTAAAATTTGAGTCAACGAGAATAAACTACCTTGAAGAAATGATGAAATACATTTTCTTTCTCTCCATAAGTTAGACCACATGCGATAACATATGTAAGTAATTTTAGTTTATTCTGAAGAACAAAAGCAGTTATATTATTGTATTACTGTTTAAGTTACTGTTTTTCCTTGTTGTACAACTGATTTCTCAGCTAATAAATGCTCTTTGAAGTTTGGATGTGATTTCCTTCTTAAATAATCATCATCAGTAAAAGACATTTCCGGATCATCCTGTAATATTGTTTATATAAATGAATTACATACTGGATCTGGAAGTGCACTTTTGGACCACGTTAATACAGACGAGATAAGAATGAATATCTTTTGTGTTGTGAAAGATTCTAAATTACTAAGAATTTGATCTAGTATCCACAAGGCATCATCAATAACAGTGTGATCATCTTTGATATTATAAATAATATAGTCACATTCCATGATTTTTTCAACATATTCTTGTCGTTTCTCATCCTGTATACGAAAATTAAAACAGCATAAAAAGAATTATATATTATTTCATTGCTTTTATAGCCCATGTGAATGCGTTTAACTGTAAAGGAAACAGTAAAATATGAGGAAATATATTATGTTTTATGTACCGAAAGTGTATATTAGGTGAAATCCTTAACTTAAAAGTTTAAACCGTGTTTAAAATCGTGAGATAGCATGCAAAGAATATCAGTGGTTTATTCAAAACGTCATGGAACCAATTTTCGTTGTCCATTTGAATAAAACAAGAACATTATTTGGAGCATAGCTGTACAAGTTATTTGTATTTTTGGGTTTTGTTTAGATAATTACGACAATTAATTTTGTAAACGAATAAGTAAGCTTAAATAATATAATATCTAAAATATGAGGTCTGATAATCGCACATGCTTAATTCGAGCTCAATAACAGCAAATATGAGATTAGATTCATTTTAGACACATCTGATCAAATATTTGCCACTCATCTGTCTTTGAAACAGACAAACTAAAACCTGATGGTAGTCCTATTTTACGACTCGATGGTTCCATTTGACCGCACCAAACAACTGAGTTCATGATTGTGGTTATGAAAAGCGTGTCGGGAAATTACATGAACATACTGAAGTTTATTTACTTAAACAAAACAAACTACCACTCAGTTTCATGAATATGTGATTCAAGATACGAATTTATTTGTCTGACTTTCCAGACACTGACAGTATATGGTCTTTTAATTACATTCACCAACAACATAAGGTTAGAGGTACAGCTCATCTTTTGAGTTCCAAACTCTTACTTTTGGAATGGAATGCATAAATCCATAGTCAAGCAGCAATAGGCTAAGCAATCAAATGTTGTGATTACATCATTTATTTTAAAATACTCAACAGCGTTGTTGGGTTAATGATTGACCAATTTTTAACATGGGCACTTGTTTAATGAATAAGTCAGCTGGTGAAAATTAAATTGCCCAAAATTATTTCTATCAACTAATTGGAATTTTTAAGCAACTACTGGTTCTCGCGCGCTATTTAAAAGGACAGTGGTATTGTTTCTCGTTGAGTTAAATTCACTGTTTTGATCGTAAATTACGTATCAAAACTACTGTTTACACTTTAATTGAATTTATTTCAGTTAACGTGACATTGTATTTGTGTGTTTTGATCCTGCTTTTGTGTATTTACTGCATCAAAGCATTCTTGGTCGACTGCGGCTTGTTTATTTGATTAAGGTTGTGATTTGTCTTACATATCTACCTTGCCTATCATTTTGCTTCATTCTAAGATGGTCGGCTCTGTACACAAGTGTGGACAGCCATATTGCTTATTCCCCGTGGAAGAAGGGATGCAATGTGACGAATGTAAGAAGTGGTTTCACAAAATGTGCACCCGCTTAAGCCCTGCTGCCTATAAAAGGTGCTCGAAACCAAATTCTCATTGGCTCTGTATGTTTTGTTGCTCAAGCAAGACATTACCCATTCAGGAAGCCATTAGCCTTCTAGCGTTAGCTAAAAAGGTCGACGTAGGCCGTGCCGGCAACATGGATACTGATAACGAAGATTGTATCAGTGTCGTAAATGCTGCCATGGCAGGTACCAGACACCCAATTTTGCAACATGAAGCAAAAATTTCTACTCCGATACAACCAATGAAAGACACGCCATTAAGTACTGAGGGACCAGTTGCTTTAGCAGCGACTGAGGACCCGGCTAGAACCACTATCGTCCAGAGTAGTTCCAATCTGGATGCTGAGACTAGTGGGAAATGGATTATGCGGAAACGTAAAAGAGACGGAAAAATACCCAAAGAAAGCGCGCGTATAGTCGGTAAGTCATCGTTGGACTCTCGTCCTGAGCATCAGGCAACTCCGCTCAAGTCCAAATGTAAGAAAATATTTAAAACTGTTGTGGATGGGAACAGTTTAACTTCACCAAATGTTGTTGTGAGTCACTCGCTCGACTCACATGACACTGTTATAAAGAAAGCTAACAGTAAGAAGCCGGAAGCTAACCGGCAGGATCTGACATCACGGTCGAAAGCCGTGAACACGACTTTTAAGGAAGTTAAACAGGTGCCTAGCGTAATCATCTGGAACTTGGAAGAATCGAAAGACACCGATCCTGCTAAGAGACATGCCCACGACCTGCAGTTAGTGGGATCTCTCATCAGAAATATACTGCCCGATGAGGTCCCAGGGGTACATATCTCGAAAGTCATCAGACTCGGTAAATATGTTGGAGGCGAAACCCAACAGAGAAGGATCCTTAAATTAGTACTTGGTAATTTTGAGGAAAGGGACGTAGTACTAAATAACGCACGCAAAACTCGTGAATCAAACATTCGTATTCGACCTGACTGGCCACTTGAGGATCGGATCAAGTGGAAGAATGCCCTAACAGAGTTAAAAACTCGAAAGCTAAACGGTGAAGCGAACCTTACGATTAAGGGTTTTCGGGTAGTCAGGTCTTGGAAGCCAATGCTTCCGAGACCTGTGTGGGTAGAACGTATGTCTCCAAAAACACCTTAAATGTGTGTTACACGAATGCCCGTAGTCTTAGGAATAAGATGTCTGAACTAAGTTTGATGGTAGACGAATTAAATCCGGATATAATTGTTATCACCGAAACTTGGCTCACTGTAGATATAGACTGTTCTCCAGTCATTTCAGGCTACATCTGTATCAGAAGTGATAGAGTAAGAAGTCGCAAGGGAGGAGGCATAATATTATATGTTAGGGACCACTTCCGCATTAACTCGATCATATTGGAGGCGCATGTAAGTGGTACGTGTGAGGTAGTATATTGTACAATTAGGTCTAGAAACGGGTTAGTGACCATAGGAGGAATATATCGTAGTCCGTGTTGTCTCGCTGACGACTTTATCCTAAGACACGTCTGTTCTTGGAGTAAAGCAGAATGTCGTCTCATCGTTGGAGACTTCAATGCACCCCATATAAACTGGATAGAGCTCACAGCTCCAGGTGGGGGTTTCGATAGCGTCCTTCTGTCATCAATTATTCAATGTGCACTTGTACAATGTATCGTTAAGCCGACGCATATAGACTTGGAACATAATCCGTCATTGATAGACCTTGTCCTCACACACCACTGTGAAGATATCGTCGACATTCAACACCTTCCCCCACTGGTGAATAGTGACCATGTCGTACTTTTCTTTAAGTTCCGGATACATGGTATAGAATTTGCATCTGCTCCACCCCGTCCTAATATCTGGAGAGCTAATTTTCCGGCAATCAGGGACTATGCTATCTCGATTGACTGGTCGGTCGATGCTGATGGATCGATTGATGATGCATGGAATAGGTTTAAGTCTACGTTCGAATCCGTAACTCAACCGTTTATCCCATGGTCAGCACGTAAGCTATCACATTGCCCTCCATGGATTAATAAGGAAACCCGGAAGCTGTTGAAGCGTAGGAAACACTTCTGGGACTTATTCTTGTCAACAGGTCAAGCATCATTTAAGTGCGAATATAAAAAAACCCGGAATATATGTAAAAAGACCATAGCTAAATCCCGTACCGCTTACGAACGACAGTTGGCATACGATAGCCGTACCTGTCCGAAGCGACTGTTTTCGTACGTCAAAACGCGGACAAAACGTAATGATGGTATCCCCCCGTTACTGTTAAACGAAAATTCAGATTTACTAGCTGAATCTGATCTAGCGAAAGCTGAGGATTTAAGATTAAAATGTTGAATTTCGAAAGTTTATACTGAGGCAAAAACTGCTCATTTTTATAGCTTCTGAGTTATTCGCCTAATCCTCAGCAGGTATACTTGTCATGATCCTTTTTTCCATGAAAACTAAATTCTTATTTTTGGTGAATCATAAACAACTTCAAGTTATCTCTTGAAGTTAATCATGTGAAGACTGTTTTGTTCAAAGGTTGATCGA
>NW_017386021.1:0-40056 GCF_000237925.1 Schistosoma mansoni
TATATATATATATATATATATATTTAGATACTGTGTTTGCGTATACTGGTGGATGTTCATTTTAAGAAGTAGTATGTAGTTTTGCGTTCATTATCAGTTCTATGAAAATGTATGGTAAAACACACTAAAATGTATCATCATTTTATTCTGATAAAGTTCAATTTCAAAATATCTATTCAGTGATTTTAGCAAAAGCACCTTTATTTAACAAAAAAAATATATCACTAAATGCATTCGTAAGGAATAAATGTAAACACATAAATTTGTTATAGTTTAAGAAATTAAACATACTCTAACTGGATAATGTTGTGAACGATAATGTACGTGTTCCCGACCAACTAATGATAATCCTTCAGCTCTCATATGTAGCTCCAAATGTTGGAAGAAATCGTAGGCATCCCGAGAGGCAAATGGAACCAACATTCCGATGCTACCAGATATTGTTGAATAAACAATACCTTCAGAACCTCCAGGGATCAAAGTGGCCTTTTGTAAACAAGTAACAACCTCACCGACGTAAAAATGACATAGCACCTACAATTAATAAAGATAAATTAAAATACAATTCGGACATACATCACACTTTTGGCTTGCTCCGCCAAGGAAACCTCTATCCCAAAGCGCGCGATTACCACTAGGATCATCTTCAATATCATCGATTACATTAGGTGGTAAACGCAGAATAGTGACATTTCCAAACTTATCTGAAACTGCTACTGTTGAAGCATCCAATACTGCTAAATGTATAATCCAACGGGGATTAGTATCATCTGCAAATATAACTAATTGGCTATCCGAGCGTGGTCTATAGCGGACCCAATGAACACTTTCTTGAACATCTGTCACAATTATCCGACTGCCTACAGAATAAATACCATTGATTAGAGTAGGAATGTGCTAAAAAGACAATCAAAAGGAAGAATATTATTATTAGATTTACAAATATCAGGTTTAAATAAATTTTATCTCAAATAAACAATGGACTGTGTAATACAGCTAACTTAATGATTGAGGAACCCAAACGTACATTTATCACAACAATGTTTATTGGAATAAAGTAATCTCTTTATGAATGATATCATATAGTGCAATGTTTGATATAGGTGCTGAAAATTATGAAATGTTTAATTCATACGCACAACATAAAATAAACAAAAGTAAGTCGAATAGAACTTGATGACATTACACTACAGCCTATAACCTCTTAAAAGAAGGATAGTCTTGAAGAAACCACTTGTAGTTGTGTCACGGATGCAAGAGAAGAGGCGATAATTCAAACGACTACTGCGAACCATATACTTGCTTCTAGCCCCCTACCCCAGTTATTACTCTTAAAGAAGAATCTCATTACGAAGATTTATTCGATGAGACCAAAGATTGATTTCACATTCCAGCTAATTCAGTGATTACTAACTACAGAACTCTCTAAACTGAGTAATTGTCGTTGAATACAAAATCATGGTGAAATAGTCAACATAAGGAAAATGCAGTGAGAACAGAATAACTGATTGTAACTGGAATTTAATGAACAGAAATTACTAAAATCCGTTGACTTGACCGACTGAAAATTACCTTAATCTTGCACATCGATTGTTTTCCTTTCTTGTATATTATATTTTTGGATATAGGATCCCTAATAACTTGTAGATTAATCATAAGCAAAGTATAATCTGACATATGTATCAACTTTAGTTATTACGCTACATCAGCACGACAAGATGAATACCAAAGTAATAGTAACAGTATCACTGATAACAAAGTAAATAAGTATAAAGAAATATGATTATTCGAGAACAGTGAATTCGCAAAATAAAATGTATAAAATAATTTCCGAATTCAGGATCTAAAATAAAACAATTACGAATGCATTTGTGTCGCTGATACATATCTTAAGTCATACCATCTCTTTTAAGTCACTGGTCACGATTATCGTGTAAGCCTCAAATAGGCAGTCTACACCTACCAACATTCACTCAGCCCAACAGTTAATGACTTAATTGACTGATGCTATATCTTTGACTGCACAATGCTTTTCTTTAAAATATTCCTAATAAAAGTTGTATCACTATCACCGTATATAAAGTGTGGGACTCCGAAACAGGGGAATGTAGGTTCAAACATGTGACTTAATAATTGACAGTAGAGCGCTTTATGCCACCAACTACTGGTTTATTTCCAATCAATAAATCTAAACTCAACTAGTGGATAAAGAGATCAGAAGCATCTCCAATTACCATTACTATGAACTTTAAAAATGTAGCTAGATTACCGTGATCAGACCAACATGTGCTCATTTACTTAAATCAGAAAATTTTGTAATTTACATGAAGAGAAATGAAGACTTTCGGAATGTTTCTCAACTAGATGAATTATAGCTTTAAACATAGGCACTTTTGCATCTTGACAATATATAGAAACCTTCTTTATGTTGGTAACCACATGTAGAATAGTCCCTTAATAGTCAAACACTCGAATTTCAACTAATTTGTAATGAAAAGTTTCAATTTAACTAGTACTTACCCACATACATAAGTAATATTATCAACGCATACACAAAAAGTTTAAAACCTATGTTGAAGTAATTCTATTTCAAATAATTTCATAATCCATAGATATAAAATATTTGTAGCACGACGAACTTGGTACAAAATATAGAAATATACCTTGTTTTCACATTTTTTCAACAACTTTTTTTTCCCTAGATCATATATTCGTAAACGATTTCCGACACCCACAAGAAGACGACCTTGAAAAGCACATAGAGCTGCTGGAAAATCATCAACTGGTGTTTCGTGAAGGAATTCGAGACGTTCTCCATTGTTCCAAATTCGATATGTCTTTAAACAACCACCAGAACATGAACGGGGATTGAGGATAAGATCCTTGACAAGAGCCACAACAAGGAATTGTTCAGCTGGACTATTTTGTTATTAGATAGGGCAAACAAAAGAAATATGTATTGATAATTCATGAAATAAATATTTAACTAATTGTGAGCAGTGGACTAACAACAGTTCGGCATGTCAAACCATATGCGAACCACCAAGATAATTCGAAGAGATAAGATAAGAACTACATGGACTATATAGGAAAAGCAACACAAAAACAAACAGTCATAAAGCTTACTGATTATTAAATTTGACAAAAGTTAAGGCATGAGCAGCTTCGTTTTGTGGGAATCGTATTATTTGACATGTGCTTCCATCCAATGGTTTAAAACACCTCAGTAAACTTGCCCACATACCAGGCCCAGCCTTTGGAGCGCCAAATATTGCCTCAGGAAGATTTTCCGAAAGAAAAGCAGCAGCGGACTCTTTTGCTAGAGCCATGTCCTCAGGAGTTCCACCAAGAGCAGAGGCTATCATTTTCTTCGAAAAACAAAGAGAGATAAGTGATTTGAAAAGAATATTTCACAGCTTTGACATCTCTAAAAATCTTTCCATCAGTATGGTGTGGCGCATATGTATCTGGTGCCCCTTTGTACCAATATGTATGTGTTTAAATAAATAAATAAAATTCCATCATTACATTGTCATCTTTAATTCATATTGTAGATAGCAGGATAGAAAAATTGATCAGCGAAAATATTAAAGGAAACAAAATACTAAACATGTGATCAGAATTTCTCGTTCCTTGGGGGAAAATGGTACAAGACTAACATATTAACGTGTCGATTAAATTCTATTTAATAAAAACAAGTGACAACACGTGTGTTCGGTATTCAAATAAGCAAAAAATAGAATACATCAAATTCAGGCCAATAATAAATACTCATGTGACTTTCTCAATGTTGTGCTGGAAGCCACATAGCTACGGAAAAAGATCACTTCAAACTATCGTAAATTGCTAAGACATGTGGATTATATGAAGAAAAAAAACAGAATTACACCGTTTAGATGTGAATAAAACAGCAGTAGAATCACAGAAGTGTTCCCCACTAAAGCAGTCATTAAACTAAGTGTTAGTTTAATGAGCCAGATTCGAAACAATGCATTTACTAGAACAAGTATATGACGAATAATTTACTGCAATCAGACTATTGAGTAGATAAATCACTTAAAACACAAGTACAATTTACCTAAGTTCAAGAAGTGATATCCAGATGATTTTAGTTCAATTACTATCCAAAAATATGATACACCCCACAACTTGATTACCTGTGTGTTAAGGCCAAACTAGAGACAACCTTCAACGAAAAAAAGATAATTACCTCAGCCATTTGACGTTTATGAGTATTTTTAACATCATCTGTATAACTATTGTGATCCGTTTCAATTATGTAAGTAATATTTGAATCTGGATGAAAAACAAATTTACGAGGTGTATACTGGAGTGGATAACTAATTTGATTAAATACTGCGCCAAGTTTCTCAAGTGCCATAATCCTAAATATAAACGCAAATTGTACAACAATAAATGTAACAAGTAGAACTATCAGTAAATTCTAATAAAAAGTCATGAAGTTTAACCCACAATCTAGTAAATCAGTGAAATATGCAATGTTAAAAGTTGTTCTATTATATAAATTGAAATAAAATAGTCATTAGATCTAAATACCATATCGCACTTGTGAAGGTATTTGTTTGAGATAAAAAAGAATACGAGTAAAATTCATGGTATTAACTATAGAATTTAGCTAATGAAGTGAAAAGACACACACATACCAGAATGAACCAAGACGGAAAAATGTCATTTGTTCGACATAAACCTACATAAGATAACTATGCCCTACTAAGCATAAAATACAATCATTTCTAGAAACAGATAGACAGTGAGTCGATGAGTTTGCAACTGACAATAGTTTACATGATGTCGTTCCCTTTTTTTAAATAATACTTATCATGATCACTTAAAGCAATTCTGAATAGTCACAGATGGACTGTTATTCCGTTGTTGTTTGCCAACACAATTTTACTCATGTCATGAGTATACGCAGAGACAAATACATATTAGTTATAGCTTTGCACACGAAAGGCTGTTACCGAAGGATGTGCTTATTTTGCAGTTATTTGACTTCCTATCAAAAAGTATGTGTAGTAACTGCATAAAAGTTACGTCACAATAGTGACTATATTTTTAAGAACATCCTTATATTTATTTATTTGAAAGGATGGTTGATACCAGTTTACTTTTTGCTGTTTGAGAGGTTGAACGGACCGAAAGCAGCACAACAGAACAAGCCAAGCTATTTCACTGCGTTCTAGCCCTGCTAACTAAAGGAAGAAGACCAGATTCAGCCGGTAGAAAATGCAATCCCATAAGCAGACCAAAAGAACGAACAAACAACAAGCACACAACAGATTCGTATACATAAAATACGAAAATATCCTTGAGAACGTTACAAAATAGAGTACTAGATGAGAAAACGAACTAACGACATTTATGATCTGTTATGAATTCAAAAAGGCCGTCGCCAATTTTTGATTTTATGTCCAACTTTTATCACGTGATTTATTCACCAATCGAAATACGACTTTTCCAATCTTAGCAGTGTACCAAAACAATGAAGTTTGACCGGTATGAGCAGCCTAGCGTCCTTATTGGTCCTTTGTCCGCCTAGCCCTTCCAATTGAGTCCAGAACACTAATTACAGCTTCTGTTATACGAATCTACGCGAATTATTTATTTCAAGCATACTTGGTTCATATACCAGACAGACAGACCGAATCACACCATAAAATAGAAAATAATCTTTGTACAAGATCAAGCTCGATAAGGCTGTGAACGTGGGAGACGGTAATCAATAAAATGAGTATAATTTAGCAACAGTAATTCGTATAATAATAATTCATAGGTCAAAATGAAGCTTATAAGATGAATATAGATATACACAATCTAATTACTCAGTAACTAAACAATAATATGTATATAGAATAACAGTCAATTAACAGGTCCCGGGAGTTACCCGTACTTTCATCTTCACTAGGATATAACAAGGTCCTCTCAAGTGCAGATAAAAATTGGACGCTTTCGGAGCGAGAATGAGAAATTCAAACTTCCATGACTATATTACAAAAACGAGACGTTTCTGCAGATCTAGCATCCCTAACACTCATATCTTGAAAGGAGCTCCAGATAACTTTTAATAGTCTTAGCTGTCGATGACCAATAGCGAGTGCTACACCTTAAGTTAGTTTTTTTCTTAGACTTATAAAGGAAATTAAACTGGTAAGTGCTAAACTAACCAGCGTTTTAATCAATACTTATTTATGATAAAGACGGTCACCACAATTTATGAAATATATGTGTTTATAAAATTACACAAAAAGTCTACATTTTTTCTGCTAAAATGATCTTCCATGATCAAATATTTTCACCTGCAATAAGTAAAATACAACTACCTACCGTAAAGAATTATTGCAAATCGCTACAATACCTTCCGGACATTGTTCTGAAGAAAAACCAGATGCATATTCTAGTGCTTCATAAGAAAGTGGTATGAGATGAAATCGATTTTGATATGCATAACTAAGCCAAGAGCGGCTAGAAACAGATAGGACTGCCTCTCCTCCTTGCATCATTATGCGAAATAACTTTACAGGACGAGTACCTAGGTACCGTGTACGTGTGTCGGATAGTTCACCAGTGACTGGATCCAAGATAACCCGCAACAACACACCGTTGATCAGACCAATGTTCATGTAAAGAATGCCACCTGAGGATGTCGCTTCTGACTCCCCATCGTCCGTGGAAGGTGATGGTTCGTTCGTTCCCATTTCAACTATGCAAAGCGATTCCGGAGTAGATGGTATTCCTTGCATTGTGAGGGGAGTGAGACAATCCTAAGATTTTCAAGAATGAACGACGTCATAAAATTGGTAAACCAGTAAACATCTTAAAGGTTATTGTGCGTATGAGATTCTAGATGAGTGGATAGTTAAGACACAGAAAGTTATTCGAACAGTGTTTATGAAACCATGTACAGGTAGACATACACTTCATTGGTATAAAGCATATAAGCTATAAGTCCACCCACATAATTCTATACTTCAATTATTAGTTTTAGAGATATTTGATCACAATTTAACTTTAAGTTAAGATAGATTTCATCATCAGTTTGAAATAACCTGGAATAATAATGAAACGGTTCATATCATTAGTTTTAACAAACTGAACAACTAAGGAAAATACCCATACGTACAAGAAAGAAATAGTGATAAGAAGGATAGTAAAAAACTAGGGGAAAAAAACATAGTTGGGACAAGTAGTAAAAAGCCAAGGAATAAAATGGCTACTACTCATAGTAGGCTAGCTCCGTCTGTAGCTCCTCCGGGGGCTACTGCCGGTCCCAAGCCCGGGTAAAGGAGGAAGGTTGGGCATGGGGTTAGCGACCCCATCCCGTAGAATAGCTAACTCGCTAAAAAAACGCTAACCAGAATGGGAATCTCATGGACCAAGGATCATCAAAGCCTCCTTCAAAACAAAGAGAGAGGGCATTACAATGAAAGTCATCCAATGTTATGCGCCGACCAACGACTACGATGGAGGCGCTAAAGACCAATTCTACGATAGGCTGCAGTCAATCTTCGAGAAGTGCCCAACCAAGGACCTGACAATTCTGATGGGAGATTTCAATGCTAAGGTTGGAATGGACAACACTGGATACGAAGACGTCATAGACTGGAAGAAATGAACGAAAATGGTGAGAGATTTGGAAACCTATGTGCCTTCAATAATCTGGCCACAGGTGGCACCATATTCCCACACAAAAACATACACAGAGCCATTTGGATTTCACCGGATCACACTACACAGAATCAAATTGACCATATCTGCATCAACAATAAGTTCAGGAGGACGATGAAGGATGTGAGAACCAGGAGAGGAGCTGATCATCATTTGCTGGTAGCCTAGATGAAACTAAACCTCAAGAAGCACTGGAAAACAGCGCGGACAACATCACAAAAGTTTAACACGGCCTTTCTTCGAGATGCTGACAAACTCAACAATTTCAACATAGCCCTCAGCAACAGGTCCCAGGTCTTTTATGATCTACTCAATGGAGAGGGAACTACCATGGAGAGCAACTGCAAGGGGCTAAAATAGGCAATAATTTCAACATTTCAGGAGGTTCTGGGCCACAAGAAGCACCACCAAAACGAATGGATCACTGTTGATACACTGGATAAGATTGAAGAAAGAAGGAACAAGGCAGCAATAAATGTCAGCCGAACCAGAGCGGATAAAGCCAAGGCACAAGCCGAATACACAGAAGCAAACAAGCAAGTGAAGAGGAGCATCAGAACCGACAAACGTAAATATGTGGAAGATTTAGCGATGACAGCGGAAAAGGCTGCAAGCGAAGGAAACATGAGACAACTGTATGATACAACAAAGAAACTTGCTGGAAATTACCGTAAGCCATAAAGACCAGTGTAAAGCAAGGAAGGCAAAGTAATCACCGACATTGAAGAACAACGAAACAGGTAGGTAGAACACTTCAAAGAACTCTTGAATCGACCAGCTCCACTGAACCCACACAACACATAAGCAGCACCCACAGACCTCCCAATCGATGTTGGCCCACCAACAATTGAAGAGATCAGCATGACCATCAGACAAATCAAGAGTGGCAAAGCAGCGGGACCAGACAACATTCCAGCAGAGGCACTGAAAGCATATGCAGCAGCAACTGCAAAGATACTCAACATTATCTTCAGTAAGATTTGCGATGAAGAACAAGTACCAACAGACTGGAAAGAGGGACTTCTGATCAGGATACCAAAGAAAGGCGATCTTGGCAAGTGTGATAACTACAGGGGCATCACTCTCCTCTCAATACCAGCAAAAGTCTTCAACAGGGTACTGTTGAACAGAATGAAGGATTCCGTAGACGCCCAACTTCGAGATCAACAGGCTGGACTTCGTAAGGATCGATCGTGTACAGACCAAGTCGCAACTCTATATAGCATTGTGGAACAATCAATCGAATGGAACACATCACTCTACATCAACTTCATCGACTACGAGAAGGCATTTGATAGCGTGAACAAGACGACACTATGGAGGCTTCTTCGACACTACGGCGTGCCTGAGAAGATAGTCAATATCATACGGAACTCCTATGGTGGACTAAACTGCCAAATCGTCCACGGAGGACAACTCACCGACTTGTTTGAAGTAAAGACCGGTGTTAGGCAAGGTTGCTTACTCTCACCCTTTCTCATTCTCCTGGTGATCGACTGGATCATGAAGACGTCAACATCTGGAGGAAAGTACAGGATAGTGGACAGGTAGGATGCAGCTGGAAAATTTAGACTTCGCAGATGATCTGGCTCTTCTATCACACACGCAACAACAAATGCAGGAGAAAACGACCAGTGTAGCAGCAGCCTCAGCAACTGAAGAACATCTGGAAATCAAAACAATTGTTAACCAACACCAAGATCAGAATTTTCAGTACAAATGTCAAGACAGTTCTAATGTATGGGGCGGAGACGTGGAGAACTACGAAAGCCATCATCCAGAAGAAACAAGTGTTTATTAACAGTTGTCTACGCAAGATACTTCGGATCCGTTGGCCAGACACTATCAGCAACAAGTTACTGTGGAGGAAAATAAACCAGATTCCAGCGGAGGAAGAAATCAGGAAGAAGCGCTGGTAGTGGATTGGGCACACTAAGGAAATCACCCTATTACGTCACAAGACAAGCCCTTACATGGAATCCTGAAGGCCAAAGGAGAAGAGGAAGACCAAAAAACACATTACGCCGAGAAATGGAGACAGACATGAGAAGAATGAACAAAAACTGGATAGAAATAGAAAGGAAGGTCGAGGACAGAGTGTGTTGGAGAATGCTGGTCGGCGGCCTATGCTCCATTGGTAGTAACAGGCATAAGTAAGTAACTCAGCAAGCTAGAGGACAGGCATTCAAACTAATACAAATGATTTAGACAAGCTGTCACGCCGACCTTAATAAAACCTTCTGATAACGAACAGCATACATTGTGAGTTGGTATTAATGTTTGATATAAATAATTCGAGCTTACTTTCATCCAGTTTTAATATATTAGCGCAGGCAGCATATGGCTCAATTGATGGATCAGACAATCTTAGCAAACTTTACGCAAAACAATACTGCTTCACCCTCTGACTTAGCCATACCATGTTAAGGTTACTTAATCAATTCCCGGACATACATAGAGGGAATTGTAAATCATAGACCTAGACTCGCTAGTTTAAGTACGACGACCAACAACCGAGTCACGGTTGCAAAACCCTTTTTGTTTCAGGCAGCTAGGAATTATCGCTAGCTCACACAATACATGTGACCGAAAGCCAAGCATGTGAACTGGTACTTCGTTATTGAGCACAAATATTATGCATCACTTATATCTGTCACACTCACTAAGTTTAGGCAAATGGTGACATTGTTTCCGGATGCATCTCAAAAACGATATGGATTTATAGTAACAGAATTGTCAACAAATTATTCAAAAAGAAAAAGAATGGCGGAAACTTACTGATGGATCCAGTGATAAAATACGGACAGTATTATCGGCCAAGCCCACGGCGAGAAAACGAGAACGCTGTTCGTTCGCAGGAATTCGTCCAAGAGCCATACAAATAACATCTGCTGGCATTTCTTTTCTTTCCGTATATTCGTTCAGTTGACCGGTCATATCCATTTCAAAATAAACTAACTCGCCACCAGTAAGGGCTATAACTACTTGTCGACGATTAACAGCACATTTGGTAATGGTTTTCTTTCCAGGTGCACGCCAAACGTTTACTCTTTTGTCAGACCGAATATGACGAATACCATCAGGATAAACTTGAACAAGGGCATCATCGCCCAACTGTGAACAGGTAAGTGTAGGAGTTGTACCCAGAAATCCTGAATCAGTGACTTCTTCAACAGTTTCCCCAATGGACAACACTAATGTTGCGTTGACGAATGATACAATAATGTACGCATCATATTCCTCTAGAAATAAGGAATACAAAATGTTACTGTAATGAAGCTTTTCTAATCAGTGGTTTTCATGAATGAAACAAAGATACATTTTTTCTGACAGATGCACGGTTTGGAGTAACTATTGAAACAAAAAATAACGTTTGCTAGATGCGAATGGACTATGTATGTCCCATCTAACATCTTGTTTGGGTAGATGTAATTTGATTAGAAACGACTGATTTTACGTGGACTAATCCCGACCGTTGCTGCTACCTTGACGTGGTGGTCGGGCTTGCCTATCGTGATGATTCAATCGAGCTATACTGGCTGGAACAATCGTTCCTCAATGTCCTACCATGCCAGGCAGGTCGTTTGAAGAGCGGTGAGATTAAAAGCAGCAATCCCAAGGTCCGAAGGCGAAGTCGTACTGCTGACTGTACAGAGGTGTGACAGCAGTAAGGTGTTTCCTTCAGACAAACAGCATGAACGCGATGCTACCTTCCGATAAGGAGGGGTGGGGTTAGAAAAGGTCGACCCTAAAAATGCACACCTCACCTTATCCCACGGATTTCCGTCTCCGGCGGTAAGGTTTTTTTTGAAGAACGGAGCTAACACAAAAAGGTCGTGTGTGACCGACCTCAAGCAGTTGTCCCTTGGGCACTGCGGTCACGCTCTCAGGTCATTAAGACCACTTCTAACCCAATTTCCTTTTCAGGTACCCCCAGGAGAACCCTTCCACGGTGTGGGCAACCGGGAAGTGACAACTGCCCTTATACCTCTAACAGCGCTCAAGACCACTGTATTCATAATTAATCTCCTTCTCCAATTCCTACTATTCCTTCTACCTTGACTTTCAACACTAAACTTCCTGTTCCGGTTTCCTCCTCAAGTGTCACCATGGCCAACGATTCTAGTGCGCGAAACGCTGTCCCAGGTCTACTAAAACCTCGCTCCAAACTACACATTGGAGCCTTCAACGTACGTACCCAATGTCAAATCGGTCAACAGGCCTCCTTAGCTAAAACCCTAGAATCTCGTACCATTGATGTATGCTATGTCTCCGAAACAAGCATACAGGATCCTAGTGTGGTCATTCACTTGACCTCACCTCGCCAAAATGGACAGCCAACGAAATATACCCTCCGTGTATCTGGCGACCCGTTGGCTAGTTCTCGTGGACTTGCAGGTGTAGGCATAGCACTAAGTACAAGGGCAGAACAGGCACTACTAGAATGGATCCCCGTTAACAGTCGCCTGTGTGCTGTCCGGCTAAATGGCTCCGTAAGAACTCGGAAGGATAGGGACACACGTCGTTGCCTTTTCGTCGTTTCTGCCTTCACTCCCACCGACTACAGCCCTGATGAAGTGAAAGATGACTTTTACAGAAAGCTAAGCGCTCAGACATAGTAATCGTAGCGGGTGAATTTAATGCCCAGGTAGGAAGCTTAAATCAAACAGAAAGATATTTAGGTGGGTGTTTTAGTATTCCGGCTCAACGAACCGATAATGGTGATCGTCTGTTACAACAATGCTCAGACAATCATTTATTTTTAGCAAACACTAACCTTAAACATAAGGAGAGACATCGTCTAATCTGAAACGAGGAAGAGCAGCTGGTTCAGATGGATTGGCTCTAGAGGTCTTTACACATGGTGGTCCAATTTTAGCGATTAGGTTGACTAATATTCTGGCTAAAATCTGGGGGACGGACGTAATCCCATCTGAATGGTCACAATCTCTGATTGTCCCAATATATATGGAGGGGCCAAAATCATCCTGTGATAACCATAGAGGGATTAGTCTGACTAACATAGCATCTAAAATACTAGCCTCAATAATTATCGGGCGCCTAACTAAGACTTGTGAACTGCAAACACGAGAAAATCAGGCTGGCTTCAGACCTGGTCGTGGCTGTATCGACCACATATTCATCATTCGTCAAGTTTTAGAGCACAGACATGCTTATCGGCGTCGGACAATGATAGTTTTCTTGACTTAAAAGCAGCATTTGACTCTGTAGACCGAGAGGTTCTGTGGCAGTGTCTGTCATTGAAAGGTGTACCTGAGAAGTACATAAACCTTGTGAAGGCTCTTTACTCGAACACTACCAGTCGAGTGAGAGCTTATGGCGAACTGTCATATGATTTTACAACCTCAAGTGGTGTCCGTCAAGGCTGTCCTCTATCCCCACTTTTGTTTAACTTCATTATAGACCTGTTGCTGGAAATAACACTCTCGTTGACTGAATTTTCAGGAATTGATCTTCTACCAGGAGGTTCACTTACCGACTTAGAATACGCAGATGACATAGTCCTGTTTGGTGAAGATGCTGACAAAATGCAGAATCTTCTGTCAGAACTGTGTAATAATGCCAGGATGTTTGGGATGCGTTTCTCCCCATCCAAATGTAAATCATTACTCCAGGACTGGCCTGCGTCAACACCTGAACTAAGGATAGGGAGTGAAGTAGTCGAACGCGTCGACAACTTCACTTATCTTGGAAGTCTGATCAGCCCTAATGGGTTCGTGTCTGACGAAATCTCAGCACGGATTCAAAAAGCTCGTTTGGCTTTTGCCAACTTACGTCACCTATGGTGAAGACGAGATATCCGTCTATCAATTAAGGGACGAGTATACTGCGCAGCAGTTTGAAGTAGTGAAACTTCACCAGTTGAGATGGCTGGGACACGTGTTACGTATGCCCAACCACCGACTGCCCCGACGTGCAATGCTTTATGGTGTAGGAGCAGGTTGGAAGAAAGCTAGGGGCGCCCAGACCAAAACATGGCATAAATCCATGAGATCACTGACAAGTGGGCTGGGTCATGTAGGTAGGTGTAGACTACCTGGTTGGGATTCGCGAGATGATAGCAACCGATGGTTAGAAACCTTGAATGACATGGCTCAAAATCGTTTGCAATGGCGAAGGTGCATCCACTCCTCGTGTTCTACCAAATTCTAATCTGAATTCTTCATGTCTGTATCCTTTTTCTCTTTCCAAATTTATTTCATTGTATTATACTCCTTCAATAACATCTTCAGACCCTAATCTTCCACATTAATGTTTATACTCTTACTACTTCTACCAATATGGGATTTGAATGGACAACTTCATCTCTGTGCTAATGTGGTATGGCAACTCGAACTGATGTACGTACGTACGAAGTCCTACGCTGTAACTGACTGACTGACTGGCAGCAGTTTGCTCTGTTCTACTTTACGGCTGAGAAACACGGCCATTAAGAGTAGAAGATACTCGTAGGTTACTAGCATTTGACCACAGATGCCTTAGAAATATTGCTCGCATCTGCTGGGATAACCGGGTAAGTAATAGTGAGGTTAGACGCAGGGTATTAGGGAATGATGGTAAATCAGTTGATGAGATCATGGATCTTCATCGACTGAGATGGTTGGGCCACTTGTTACGTATGCCTGAACACCGATTACCACGACGCGCAATGTTGACCAGTGTAGGGGATGGTTGGAAAAGAGTTAGGGGCGGCCAAACCAAAACATGGCATCAGTGCTTGAAGTCACTAACTTCTAGTCTGAGCCATGTTGGTAGATGCAGACTACCTGGTTGGGGTCCGCGTGACTATCGTAACCAATGGTTGGAGACTCTGGGTGACATGGCTCAGAATCTATCACAATGGCGTAGGTGTATACACTCTTTATCTTCCCTTAAACCGTGAGATTAAAATTGTTTCATAATTTTTTCCTTCCTGTACTATATCCTTATATACAACCTTTCTTTATATACTACCACCACTAAATTAATTACTTCTACGAATCCGGTGTTCATCTTGTTGTGCTAACGAGGTATGGCAACTTGGACCGATGCATATATGTACCTGGTCCTACGTTGTCGCTGACTGACTGATGTGGACTAATGAGTTAAACTTGCGAGAAGCAGATCGTATCTGAACATCATGACAAGTAAATCGAGTCAACCATTGTATTTCTTGACATTTTGAGTACTTCCGGTCAGTTTACGAGTGAACCCGGAAATATCCTTTGTAACTTTATTCAAATCTTAAGATCTACCAAAAATGCCGTCGACAAAGTGTGTGAATAAAAACATAGAATTGTTTAACCACTGAGTAAGATGAAGGTTTTAAACCTAGAGATCTAAACATGTGCCTCTAAACACCCTGATACGGTCGAGGGTAAGGATAGTTCACTCTTCCTCACCAAATGCTTTCACATAGCCAGGCGGATACAGCTACTGCTAGCATCCGAATACTAACACAAAGAATGGAGAATGAACATTTTTGTCGGACGCTGACAAATTATGCATAGTTTAATCACACGGAAAAGTTCAAGACCTCACACTGACCTTCAGAATTTCGCTTAACTGTCCACACTGCATTTGGATTGCCTGGAAGGTCTGATTTTGCCATTTCAGATACCTCTAAGCCATGTCTTAAAAGCCTAAATGTTGATCCTGGACCTCGCCCACACAAAGCGGCCAATTGAGGAGTATCTTCATTGGCAAAGTCGGCAATCTAAAACGTTATGAAAACGTATAAAGCACTCACGTGACAGCTCATAACAGGAGACAAACTTTCCATGACATCAACTTCAATAAGATTTTTAAGTGGTCTGGGGGCGAAGTAAAACGTATCTCCCTCTTCTAAAGGCATAGCTGAAGAGAATTCAGGCTCGTCATCATCATCACCAAGATGAGCTATTTGATAAAGACAACTATCAGGTATGTCAAGTATTGAGTCAACCTACTGATTGCCGAACTCTGATGCAACGAACAGAAAACCTGTCTTTAAAACACACATGGCAGAAGCCACTGGAACAGTATCGAAGTATTTGAGCTTAATCTCTGTCACCATATCATCATCGACTTCGAGATTTATTTTAAAAATATCTCCTTGTTCTGTCTGAGCTAAAAAGAAAAATAAGTTCTACCAAATTTAAGGCATAAACATCTGACAAACCTTTGTTTTGTGCGAGGCGCTACACACAAATAAAATACCTCTATCAGGATCATCCAGGTCATTTCGTCGCTGAGGTATAGGACAACGTATATCAGGTTGATCACCAAAATTTTTGTATGTTATGTAGTTCTCTGAGCAAATCAATATGCCAGAAGGACCTTCATTGCCACCAGGAACAGCAATTAGGAAGTTTGCGTGCTCCTCCAATGGTTCGGAATATTTGCGGACAACATGGTTAAGGCCAAGATCCAGTTCATAGTAAGTCAGAAGCTGATTAGCTCCGCGAGCCGCTTCACCGGTAGAGTCCTGGTCAGCATCTTCATAATCCATCTCGATGCAAGCAAACAAGGGGTTATCGAATCCCACATCAACCCCTACCATATGGTAGACTAATGTATTTGACTTGTGTGCTTCCAGCGGAGAAGAAATGGTAAGTCTCGCTTGAGAGTCTCTATTCATGATGTACACAAGCTTTTGTTTCTCAACAGCACCAATCATGAAAGCACGCCCCTTAGGATTTACAGCCAGATACTGCCCAGGTACTATCCTTCTACAGCCACTTTTCCCAAATGTCTCCTGCTGAACTTTTTCGAAAACGTTTTTGGAAGGAATGTACTCCAAAACAACAACTCGTCCGGAATCAGAACCCACAATCAAATAGTCTGGAAAGAATGCGTCAGTCTAAATGAAAGCCAACCTTTATTACTGCCCGTTAGACGAAACGGCATAAAGGATCTAACTATACCAAAGGCTTCACATGTCAGTAATGTGTAGACCTTCCCTGTGTTTGGATCAGGTCTTAGAAGCTCGATTATCTTTCCTCTGGCTACTGCTATTTCCTGCTGCTTTGTCCCTGAGAAATTCCCATGAACTGCATGAGTAATTCCTGTTGCGCGTTGTAACGTGATATTGTACAGGTACATTCTCGAGGGTTTCGAAAGACCCGCCTGACAGTTTCAAAAACTAAGGCGGAATCACTATTGATGGTAAAAGTTTTTCTGCCAATCCTAATGATGGGTTTCTTAAAGTCGACACAAAATTATTTTGAATGCATCTATAAAAGAGCCTGTCGCTTCAATTTAAACTAAAGAACTCTACTTATTAATAGTTGACACGTAACCAGCTTTAAGCTAGTGAAATGTTTTGGGCATTTATTACTTGTATATTTTTTATTCTCGAGAGGTTAATAAAGGTTTCATATCGCGAGCGAAATCCCCAGGCAACTTTGAAGTCATGGGTCAGTCTTCAAGGGCCCTTCTACGTAATAATGAAAGACATTTCATTCAATTAACCTTTCTCGCTTAACAGGCGTCGGTATCTAGTGGCAGTGAATCACCAATACCTCCAGGCAGGAACCTAGGTATATTAATGATAATGGGGGAAAAAACAAATCGGTAAATGATTTTAAGATGTTATCCTTAGGTCAAGTTTCCTCTTAAAGAACTTCTGAGAAGTCTCTTGGACTATCTCAGTCGACAGAGAACTCCAGTATTTGACAACACTTAAGGAGAATAAGTTACGTCTACAGTCCGTTCTGCTATGTTGAGTCTCCAGTTTCTGGGTGTTACCCCTTAGGTTAGTATTATGACTAAACTTGAGTAGATGTTAAAGGGGATGACCAGAAGTATTAAGGATACTGTAAGTCACTGGAAGATCACCTCTGAGACGCCTATACTTTAATGGGTAAAAGTTAAGAGATTGGAGGCTCTCTTCATAAGTTTCGAATTTGAGTCCCCTAATTGAATTCGTCGCTCGCCGTTGGATACGCTCCAATGTACCCTTATCCTTTCGGGGTGAGGGAGGAAATATTGTTTCCGTACTCTAAATGGGGACTAATAAAACTGTTGAAGGTTATGGGGAAAGTTCTTCCGTCAAACTGGCCATCAATGCGCTTCAATGTTACCAAAGCAAGGCTTGCTCAAAAGGCATTTTTGTCTCAGTTAGAGTAAGACTTCAACTCGTGCAGTACCATCACTCTCAAATCTCCTTCAACTTGGAATGCTTCTAGAGAGGAGTTGCCTAAGTTGTAGCTCTAGTCTGTAAAGTGTTTCAGATGAACTACTTTACACTTTGAAGTGTTAAACGTAAGTCCATTGTCATTTGCCGAACTTTGAAGTCCAGTCACATCCTTCTGAATAACCCATATATTATCTTGGTTGCGTATGTCTTTCCAAAGTTTCACGTCATCGGCAAAAAGTAATAAGTCAGATGACACTTGTTGTGAAATAGTGAATATAAACCAACACGAGAAGAGGTCTTAGTACTGGGCTCTGGGGGACCCCACTAGGACATTCCATAGCCTGAGAGAAACTGAAGTGAACCCTAACCTTAAAATGTCAATTTTTTAGATATGAATTGAGTCAGTCAATTGTAGGTAGTTGGATACCTGATCGTTTGAGCTTATTGATAAGACATATATGATTGACCCTATCAAAAGCTTTTGAGAAATCAAGGCAAATGATGTCAACCTTCCCCTAGCGATCAAGGATGCTTGTCCACCCATCAACCGCGGTCAGCAGGTTGGTTATACAAGACTGATCATTCCTGAAACCATGCTGCTGAGGTGAGAAGAAGTTTTAGGATAACAAATAGTCGCATATCCGGGACTCCATAAGTTTTGAAGGTATAGAGAGACGAGCCATCAGTCGATAATTTGAAGGTTCGCTGCGTCGATCTCCTCCGAAAATTGGTGTGGTGGGAGTCAGCTTCCAAATTTCCAGGAGTTTGCCCCGGTTTAGAGAGTGTGAGAACATCACGATGAGCGGTGTTGCCATGATTGAAGCTGCTTCGCTCAGTATAGCAGAATGAACCATATGCAGACCAGGAGAAGTGTCTTTTATTAGGTGCTGAAGTTTCCAGAACAGCAATGCATAGCTCAGGTTCACTTCGGAAAGTCCTGTGAAGGTGCAGGCGTAGCTTTCATCCGTGTAGTTGATGTGGGTCGGTTGAAATGTCCGAGAGTATTACTCAGTCACCTCCATTATACTCATATCCCGCGAAATTGACTTTAGGAATATTAAAGTCCCCTAGAATCAAAATATGAGTGAATCCGAGACGCGTAGAGAGGGTTAATCCATTCAGCATACGATTGTCGTACTCCATGTCAGCAGTGCGCTTCATGTAGATAACCCCAACTAGACACCTCGAGGTGGTAGACAATCTGAGCACCCTACGGATTCGTCAAGATTGATAAACTCCTGGTTGTGAACTTTGTGTACCTCCGGGCATGATCTTATGTATAAGGTTACTCCACAGCTGATTCCTGTTTTTCTGTCGTTGAGAAACAAAGACATCCTGGGTATTGCTAGCTCCTGGTCCGTAAATTCAAAAGATATCCACGTTTCAGATATTCCTATCACATGAGCATTATTGGTATTGCTACATTCACCTAGCTCATCCATTTCATTTGTTAAATTCGAGGTGTTAATGTATAGGCAGTTTATGCTTTCAGTTTGAAACATGTGAGCTTTTTCCTGTTTATCTGTATGAGCCTTACGTGAATGGACAGGTAGCCTACCCACACAAGCTTTTCCGAGTTGGCAGTCCCTGTCCTTTCAACGTTTTTTTCATGATCAAGACAGTTCACAAGTGGAATCGTCAGTTCCAACTTGCATTTGTTTTTGATCCTGATGCCATGTGGCCTATCCGGATGCATATGGTTTCCAGTCGCATGTTAGCACGAAACGCTTCCAGAGTTGTAGCCGCCATATGGGAGGATGGGAAGGTTATCTTCATTAGCCGGGGTCTAGAATCTTCATCCTTCTTGGCTAGTCTCGTCACATGTTAAGTCAGTATGTTTTTTTGTCTTCAGGGATAGCTTGGTGAATTTCCTTTCCCGAGCATCAGAGTTTGTTTGACCAGGATCCGTGTTTTCCAGTACACCTTGCACAAGAATGTTTTTACTACGTGCGAAGACGGAGTTGAAAAAATGAGGTAAGACTCATTGTATTGTGCCTCCCCACGGAAATCTTCGGTAAAAGGCGAAAGATTTATCCGCAAATTAAGAGACACTAGAGTTGCAGTTCGAAAAACACTTCTAGGTAACCCTACATTTAATTTCGGACCTGTTTCAATTGTCTTTATACTACAAATTAGTTTCCGGGAAAATCTGCCTTATCCAGTGTCACTAACTCTCCATTATCCGTGTGGTTGGATTCGGCTTTCGGTCATGCATCCGTACCAGATGACCTTTCCACTCAGCGTGGGACACTGCTCCTACGTTCACTAGCCAGCTTAAAATAAACGCTTCGCGATATATTGATAATGTATCAAATATATCTTTCCTACCTCTTCTCGTCTGACTTCTGATTTCCATTGGTCGGGGAATAGCTTCGCATATAGAAGGTGCAACTGGTTGCCGGTTGAAAAATCAGAATACTAGTCGTATCTTCAGTGGTGAACCCGACGTGATCTGGTACACCAAGCCAAAAAACTGTGAGTCTGTTCCTATTTGGAATATTATTATTCATTGTTATTCTTTATTTGATTTTTATATATTGTGATATACTTTTTTTCGAGTTTTTCCAGATATATTTTAATCAAATATTTTTCGTTCTTTATATTACAATGACGGAACAGTCACCAAAAGTATTTAAGTTAAAGGCTACTCCCCGTCATCGATTCCATTAACTCCCTTCTGGCCTGATAATATCGAGTCCTGGTTCTGCTACGCAGAAGCCGATTTTAACGGCCACGGCGTTACAGACTCACACTCACGATTCCTCGTGGTAGTTAAAGCATACCGCGCGAATTTAACAGGTACGTAACACCTAGTATGTTTGCTAGTGATGTTCCGGAACTTTACGAAACTCTCAATCGGTCGATTGTAAAACGCGGAGGTCTAACTGATCGACAACGGTTCGATCAGCTACTTAACAATATCGACCTGCAATATGGTTCCGCGACGGACATGTTGTTAAGGATGAGAGAAGTCATAGGTCAACGAACGTTCGATGATGGCCTATTCAAAGAACTTTTCTCATCCGAACTCCCGAAACAGGTGCAGGCAGTTCTCGTCTCGTTCCAAAACAACGCCATAGACGAACTAGCCACATCTGCCGATCGAATTCTAGAAATTACCAAATCCACTAGCGCCGAGGTCTTTTCAGTCAAAGAAAAGCCTCAAACGACCCCGAATGAAATCTCTGAATTATGTCATACTCTCACACGCTACCTTTGATTTCACAATAACCAAGTCGGTTTACAGGCAGCAAACGGAAAGCCGATCGCTACTTACGGTAAAAGGTAAGTCTACCTTAACGTGGGTTTACGCAAACCCATACACTGGATTTTCGTGGTTGCAGATGTCTCTATGCTAATCATTGGTATAGACCTGTTACAATATCACAATCTACTCATCGACACACGCTCACGAAAGTTAATAGACGGAAACACTAGGTTATCTGTTTGCGTAACTCCTTTTTCTTGTTGCAGATTATCCCCAGTCACAATTAAGCATACCATAGACCCCCTATATCAATCATTACTCGACAAACACTCCGGGATATACCAACCGCAACCGAAATTGCCTTGTGTAACCAGCAATGTTACACATCACATCTCGACTACAGAACCACCTGTATTCTCAAAAGCACGACGACTGGCTCCTGAAAAGCTTAGATTGGCTAAAAACGAATTCGACCATATGATAGACTTAGGAATAATTCGACCATCAAATAGTCCATAGTCATCTCCATTGCACATTGTCCCTAAAAAGGACAGCAATGATTGGCGTTCAACTGGTGATTATCGGCGTCTGAATGCTAATACCATTTCCGATCGTTACCCGTTGCCTCACATTCACGATTTGACTGCTACCTTGAAAGGAAAAACTGTCTTTTCGAAAATCGACTTGGTTAGGGCTTACAACCAAATACCTATGGCAAACGACGACATTCCGAAAACCGCCATCATCACTCTTTTCGGCCTTTACAAATTCTTGCGAATGCCTTTTGGTTTAAGAAATGAAGCCCAAACCTTCCAAAGGTTCATAGACGACGTCTCCCGAGGTCTCAACTTCATACATGCGTATGTTGATGACTGCCTCATAGCAAGTCCGAACAGAAAATCACATTTTCAGCATCTGGACATTGTTTTCGATCGACTCCAAAGGCATGGCATTACTGTCAACATTCAAAAATGCCAAATTGGAACAAACTCCTTGGACTTCTTAGGACACACCATTGATGCTCAAGGCATCAGACCCCTTAGGAGCGAAGTGGCGGCCATTCTGGTTTGCCAAGAACCGACCACGATCAAGCAGTTGCGCACTTTCAAAGGCCTTATAAGTTTCTACAGACGGTTCATACCTAATTGCACATCAATTATGAAACCGTTAACCGATCAGCTTTGTGGAAATGTGAAATCAATTAATTTAGACGACACAGTCCGTAAAACATTCTCCACAGTTAAGGAACACATCGCTAAGGCAACCTTGCTTGCGCATCAAGACACTCAAGAACCCATTAGTATCGCAGTAGACGCATCCGACTCAGCAATCGCAGGAGTCTTACAACAATGGGTTAACAACTCGTGGCAACCTTTATGATTTTTCTCGAGAGGTTTGCTAGACGCGGAATCTAGGTACAGCACTTCGGTAGGGAACTCCTAGCTATGTATTGTGCTGTACGGCATTTCCAACATTCTGTCGAAGGAAGAGAATTCACACTTTTTACCGATCACAAACCTCTTACCTTCTCTTTAAGTTCATCTTCAGACAAGTACTCACCGCGAGAGTCTCGACAACTCGACTACATTTCGCAGTCTACTTCAGATATACAACACATTTCTGGAGCAAACAATGTAGCCGCAGACGCCTTGTCTCGAATAAGTTCATTGAACAGTTTCCAGGGAATCGACCTTCTTAAACTCGCTCAGCTTCAAAAAGAAGACATCGATCTTCAGCACGAGTTATCCTCGACAACTCTTAAACTAAGTATTAAGCAGATGGGAACAGGTAAGGAAACCTTACTTTGTGACACATCTACAGGTAGGGATCGTCCAATAGTACCAAAATATTATCGACGAAACGTCTTCAATACGTTGCACAATCTTTCTCATCCAGGTGCTCGTGCAACAATCAAGCTTATAGCCGAACGGTTTTGCTGGCCTGGCGTGAATGAAGACGTGAGGGATTGAGCACGCTCCTGTGTAAGCTGCCAGAAATCTAAGGTAATCAGACACAACAAATGTCCCTTAGGCTCTTTCAAAACCCTTGATGCTCGTTTCGATCACGTTCATCTAGATTTGGTAGAAACCTTGCCCGATTCAAATGGATACTCATATTTCTCAACCTGCTTAGACCGCCTGTAGCAGTACCTATTAAGGAACTCTGTGCTGGATGCTTCGCGCCCAAGTTGTATAGTGGATGTGTAACACGTACTATTAGCGTTTACTTGGAAGCAGAAGCAATCTTAAACAATAACACAACAGTCAGGACCTGTAAATGCCTCTGAAGTAAGAACTCAGCGTACTGGCAAACATACATATTGAGTACCAGGCGGCGTTTTAGTCCTTCAAGGTTTTTGCCTGGAGGTATTGGTGATCCACTGCTACTAGACACGGAAGCCCGTTAAGCGAAAGCTTCTTCTATTCCGTCCTCAACCATTTGAACCATTTGAACCGCCTGTAGCAGTACCTATTAAGGACATTACGGCCGAAACAGTGGTTCGCGCTTTCGTCGAACGATGGGTAGCAAATTTCGGCTGCCCTTCCACGATCACTACAGACCGCGGACGCCAGTTCGAATCTGGACTTTTCCGTTGTCTGACCTCACTATTAGGAATCACTCGCTTCCGAACGCCCGCCTACCACGCACAAGCGAACGGGTTGGTAGAACGTTTTTATCGACAATTAAAAGCTTCATTATCAGTTTCAAACGTTTCACAGTGAACAGACGCTCTTCCACTCGTCTTGCTAGGTATCCGTAATGCAGTGAAAGCTGACATTGGATACACTGCATCTCAACTCGTTTATGGAACGACACTCCGACTCCCAGGAGAATTCGTGGATCCTTCGTCTTCTTCATTGGACATGGATCTAAACTCTTACACGAGCAGGCTTACAAACGCAATGCGTTCAGTTTAACCTGCTCACACTCGACCTCAATCAACTGATGTTTTCGTTCATCCTGAATTAAGACATAGTACACACGTCTTCATCCGTCGAGACTGACATCGACGACCTCTCGAATCAGCATACGAAGGACCCTTCAAAGTTCTTCAACGTGAACCTAAGTACTATGTGGTCGATAAGAACGGCACGAACGATAGCGTCAGTATCGATCGCCTAAAAGCAGCGTACTTAGAAGGAAACCCTACGTCGATTTCCCTTCGGCACAATCGAAGGATACGGCTCCTACACTTGTAGTACCCCATACGACAGCCGACACACACCTTGATACTTCGTCAACATCGGAAAAGAAACCTAAAACAACGCGTTCTGGAAGTCAAACATTCTTTCGAAACAAGTCATAAGCTAAGATTACTTTAACCACTTTCTTTAGAGAGGCTATAGTTTATGGACGCATCCATCGGATTTAAGATGGATGTTCTTGGATTTTGACGTGAAGTTCACCAATCCATATGCCTAAATAGCATTTCGATATCATGGCTGGTGTCAACTCCTGAACATAACTTTCAACTCCAAATCCTAATTTTAATTCATCACGCTAATTTATAACTAGCATTTACATTTTGTATGTCTTAAGGTCATCTTACCTTATTTAACTTCGATATAAGTTAGCGCATCACGTTCGTTTATGTACAGTAAAGCAACCATCCATGTAGTTGATCAATAGTTTTACTGCATACAAGGAACCTAGGTTATTTGTCATGTATTTACAAATTGATCAGCCCTCCATGCATTTTCACGCATTTCTGCATTCAATGAGACCCAGAAACACGTTTTCACAGTCTTCTCTGTTCTATTTATTATTAACTCATATTTAGCTAAAGGCAAGTTTAGTTCTGTTACTATATTTTGTTCAAGAAAGATCGCTTTTATTAATTGCAGATTGTTATTTGATAGTTCCATTCTGGCTGTTCGTGCAGTCACAATCAACGTAGAAGTTATATGATTTGTATTCTACACTCAATGTGTTTGTCCTCAGTCTAATACACTGTGGTTTCAAGTCATTTTCAAGATAATATTGCATTGTAGAACATGGCCAAGCTCGGTATTAGTAATCTAATCTTGGCAACTACAATGGTAGACCTAATTCCGAAATCGTAGATTTGTCATGATGTAATTATCTAATCCGTAAGATCTTGTGCTGAAGTTACTGCACCGTCTTTATTAACTTATCGTGTCGTAACAGTCAGCAATGTGATTTTTGGTACTACTGATCAACACATTTGTGCTGGCAGTACAATATATTTGATGTGAATAGGTATAAGTTACACAGACCGACCGCTTCCTCAAGGCAGATTCATACCATACCGAACAATTATTCCCGCGTCTACCGTCACTGACCTCTCTGTGCTAAATGTTGAATGTGAATTTTCCCAGTCATCTTATGCTTAACTTTGAGTTCAGCGTGGCTAGAACCAATACTGCTACAATACAATTTATTACAGGGTAAATAGAAGAGAAGTGATGTATCACTCTTCATTTTTGTCGTTTATTTGTGGAGGGATCGGTTGAACTGAGTCACTTTCTTGCCTGATAAGTCCAGTCACTAAGTGTTTTATGGTTCCGTGTTCACCATCGCTAGCTATACATTTTGTTCAAGGGATGTTGAAATTATTGTTTGAGCTGTATATTTTCTCTTGTCTCATCATAATGATTTTGATGGGTAATCGCAGGACAGTATATCGTTAGGTAAGTCGATCTTCGCTTTGCATTACTCATTGAGAACTTCGATCAATTTCTCACGGTCCATGAGGTTAACAGCCGTCAGACGAGGCCGGCTGGTTGTCACTAGATATATATGGTAGGGAGTGGTTCGTAAAAAACCAACCCTTTTTACTTCATCTACTCATCGGTGGCGTAGTAACCACTGCTACCGTTACATATCATTGTCCACAGGCCTCAGCATACCTATTCCAATACTCTTATGGATCACGATTCCAGCAGGTTCTTCTGTATTTGCTGTTTATCTAGACGCGACTCTTCTCACCGATGCTGAATTACGATATCAGACCGCAATGTTCAAGAACTAACGCATCACGTGTTTTGTTGTTGATTTTAGTAATACAATCTCTATTTGATCTTATTTATGCTATTTAAATAATAGACCTACTTTAATACTGTTGACTTACTAAGACACGAACTCTTAGTCCAGATGATATTAAGTCTATGTCACATAATTGCACGCCTCAACCTACTATATGGTAGAGGTTACTCTGTCCTGCCTTATAAGAACCTTTAAAGAGTAAATGAAATCTTACAAGACAATACACCTAATGTGCAGGCGAAAACGTTACACAGATGAATCATGCCTGGATGGTTGAACGTTCACCTCTGTTAACCTTCACCATCTTTCGTCTATCACATAGTGTCGAAGGGTAACACTTCTATGCTGAATTACTTTCAACCAGAAAGACTATGTAGTTGTTGTTCAGTGTTCTGTTGTTAATTCACTGTCTCTCCCCCTCTTGCGCGACTCAACACAACTCCTAGTGAGAAGTTTTGTATTTTGACCCCGAAACAAATGAAAGAGTTTAGTTGAGATAATACCGATTCCAAGCATGGTCCAGTATTTATCCCTCTCACATTTGTTGAAAACTTCTTTACGTTCCGACAAACTGCTTTTCAACGCCGGAACATGAAAAAGTATCTCGGAACTTTGCTTTCCATCTAGCTTTTTCATCCAGTTCACGGCGTGTTGGTCAAGATGTGGTCGAAGATGTTGCTTTTGGAATCCACCTGTCGTTCCCTCTAGCTCACCGTGGCTGACATCTGGAAGGGTGAGACGTTTGGTTAACCAATACATAAGTTCAGCAGTGTAGCCTGATTATATATCCACTTAATTTGTGGCAAATATTCACGGAATGGCTTTTACAGTTAGGTGTTCACATCTTAGACAGGAATGAGCTACGGTGACTTAGATGTCACACGTGAAACTTTTTCTATCTTTATCTAGATGACATGATCAACTTTACATTCTAGAGATGTACACTTGGGCCACAGACACGAGTGTCTTATCATGACCCTGTAACTTTATTTGTGTACATGTGTATTACGATGGTTGTAAACACATCCATCAAAGAGGCTACATACTAATGAACAGTAACTTTTTCTAACTAGTGAGATGCATACAATGAAATGCTCACCGTTTTGTCCTACTTCTCTGGTCCATGGTTTCTTCGGAGATATTCTATGGAGACACGTATTTCTTGCTCTCTTTTTAGTGACTTTTGGTACCAGAGAATGAAAGGCTGGACTGAAATCAGTTGCTATATAATTAGAGAGGCAGTTGCATCAAATATTTGGGTTGTTGTATAGAGGCCAATGCTCTTTGTGTTGTCTCAGGACATCAGTCAGCCATAGCGTTATATCCGACATTTCAGACTCTGAGAAGATTGGTACGTGAATACGTGTTGTATCTTCCAGCCCAAGCTAAACACTATCAAGAACCAGTAAATTCCGTAACAAAGTAGGATTCTATCGACAATATCACAACTCTAACAATTACTATTCCTTACCAAAAATGTAGAAATAAATATACTGCAAACCTCTATTATTCAGACTTTTTAAAGTTCAAAAGCAAGTGTCAGCCACAAAGCAATTGAGATATGGTAGTGAGAATAGAATGTGATTGGTTACTGAGCGTAAACAAACAGGCTCTAAACCCGCAGATTGTTAAATAGGTGATTTCCATCCGAATCAATGCTTTCTACTCCGGACTAACCGGGAGCGACTGCTTGTAACTGTGTTGAATAAAGTATTATTTAGTATATACTCTGGTTCTCTATTCTGGGTAATGAATCATGAACCTGACAAAATGTGACTAATCTCACTGTATTAACGTATCATCGTAGCGTACCTGAAAAAGACTAAAATATTTAAAACCTTTCATTACATCGATAATAATCAAGTCTAGAATTACAATCAAACAAAGGTGATGCTTGAATAAAACAAAATTTTCAACCAGTTTGAAAGAGTACAATGTTTATGATAACAGTGTGTTATTGACCGAATACTTAAATTTCCGCCAGTAAAACCTAGGTTACGGCTTTTGAGAAAGATCTGAGAATGCGCGTTAACCCCTGTTGCGGAGCCACGATGCGTTTTCATTGCTGCTGCTGGGTATGCACTAATTAAAGCACTAATACCATATATGATGTTCGAAAAAAGAAAAACACAAGAGGAAAAGAAGAGGAGAAAAGATGAACAAGAGTAACACCCATGAGACACGTCAACAAGCAAGATAAGTTTTAACAATACCAGTGTGAGAAATATTAAGGCTTCAGCAACTGCTTCTCAACTTCTATGATTACAGCTGACATAGAGAAGACATAATGCGATGCATGTACAGGCTAGATTAACATGCAGGTTGGTGGGGAATATAAACATTCAGGAATAATTTTGACCAAAATTATTTATAGTAGTAGAGACAACTTGTGTAACTACAGATAGGAAGATGACGAGTTACAACAGAGACGTTTCACAAGAAGTTACTTTAGTTAACTTAGTGGCAAAGGTAACTGTAACCAAGAAATGTTAAATGATTTTTAAATCTAATATGCTTCATCTGTAAACAACACATCTTTTCATAGTAGCATTTTGTACTATAAAGCTATTAGCTGTCTTATACCAAAAAAATGTTGGGAGTGGTTTGTATGAAATATATACACGACCGGCCTAAGTGAAAATACATACATGTGAAATACAAAAACAGTAAATAATTCAGCAAAATAGTTGAACTCACATGGATTATTTCTGGAATTTAGAGTATTCCATACATTGACTTAATTAAGGTATTAGTGACGAGTTATCATTAAAAAAAATGACAAAACGAATGATTGTGGGAGAATCTAATTATTTATATGTACGTGTGAAGAAAATAAAAAAATTTTATTAGGCAATTGAGTAAATTTAGTAGTTTAATGTATATCAATGAATGTTCTTGATTTTTCCCATCGACAAAATGTACATAACGCTTAGGTTTCTTTACAATTCCGCTAGAACGTGTTAAACAGGAAGATGAGATGACATTTTTTAAAACTTAACTATAATAAACGTTTTTTTGACCCGAACATGTATAGCAATAACGAGTACGATGAGTTCATAGAAAAACGTTAAAAAGGCAGTTCAAACAATTATTACATTCAAATGACATAGAGAAGATATAATGCAACGCAAGTACAGGCTAGGTTAACATGCAGGTTGGTGAAGAATATAAACATTCAGGAATAAGCTTGACCAAAAATATTTATAGTAATTGCGACAACTTGTGGAACTACAGTTAGGAAGATGACGAGTTACAATACAGATATGTAGATGGCGTCGAGTCGGGATTGACTATGATCACCACTACAAGGAGATTACGTGCCAGATATTGAGTTGGATCCCTTGGTAAACCAAAAACCAGAAGGCTGTTGACGGTTGGAAAAAGATATATTTGTTGGCAATCTCGTAGTATGGAAAGAATACCGAGACGTGCCAAGTGGAGCTGCCGAGCGTAAGCGAGTTCATGCAAGGTCAAAGGCAACGGAAGGAAACGTGTAAGATGGAAAGGAGCTACAATCTCTTCACATTATCCGAAATTTTTTGGCTCACTGCATTGACTCCAATTTGATAAGACCATTATATTAAAGAAATATTTATTTCGACTACCTTCATATACAGTTATCGTGTTGATGAATAAAGGAATGAAATAAGCCAAACACGAAGATGAATTGGGGATACACATATTTCATATACTCTTCGATTCAGACAGAAAATCAGACAGAGAAGGCAAGTGTGCTCGCTCAATTTGATAAAGCGTGACCCAGTATGTATTGTCAGATAAAAATAAATTAAAGGGATGTGATGAATGGGGCAAGCGATACAAACACATACGCCAATATGAAAACATTAAAGGTTCGTAAACGGACGACTGACAAGGTCAAAGTGTGACTCAAGGGGAATGGACAAATTGATCTGTCCTGAAAATAGATTAACTCATGTAGGCTCGACATAGTATGAGACACTACTAAAGCACCTAGTTGAAAAGTTTAAAGATGCCACAAGTATTCATAGTCTGACAACACCTTAGCCAGTAACACCTTTTATAATCGGAACGTGCCAGTACAGTGAAATCAGAAGTCAGAAGCGAGTTTAAAAGGACACAATGAGCCCTCAAATATAGGACAGTGGAGGTGAATCTTAGAGGAATCTATAAGAATTCCATCGAAGAGAAATTCGAGTTAAAGATAGTATTGTGTTTTATTCGACATAAAAAAGGTATTGACAATAAGTAAGTGTTATATTTGAATGAAGAATAAATGAATTATAACTGCTAGGAGTTATTGTGGACTATTATCACATATATTCTGATTGAATAATTATTAAGTAGATTACATATATTTATATATCTTCAGATTCCTTTTATCATCGGCTTTCATTTGATTGATTGGCTACCGTAATACGATTGCCCACTCTTGATTTATCCCTAATTTATCAGTCACAGTATTCCACACTCACAGACAGTTTTGGCTTGATCTTGTATAACTTCTGTTTTTCATTTTATGGTACGATGCAACACGATCTGCTTGTATATAAACGAAGTATGTCTGAAATATAGGATTCACAAAGTGGAGGGTGATATTTGTGTTCTGGACTGAACAGGCTGGGCTAGGCGAGAAGTACCTATACAGAGGACCAATAAGGACTCAGAGTTGGCTCAAGGCTGCTAGTGCTGTTTGATGCGTCATTGGTTTAGCACAGGGACAGAGTCATAGAAGTCGGTATTCTGATTGACGATTTTGTTATGTGATATTTGACGGACCATAGGACATAACAATAAGATACTGAGAAAGTTATATGGTTATTCTTTAAACTAAATGATTGACCACAGGACCTGTAAAAGTTACATGTGACGATGGAAATTGAACTAGAATTGAATAAATTGCTCGTAAAAAGAGAAGTGAAAAGTAACTAAATGATATAGATTTAGGTTTCAAAAATATGTAAATATTACACCTTAACAAATGTGGTACCTTGACCGGCTTCAAATGAAATAAGTTGGTAATCACAGTCGTTATTCGACAATAATGTTTCTTTCTGTGTCAATTTATTGTGGTGGACCAAAATATACCGATTCCAAAAATGATGACAAAGTTAACACAAAAAATTAGTTTGTTAATATACGAAATGCAAATTATAAACAAAGAAAAATATACTAGACGCTACTTAAGTTATCAAGATTAGACATGTTCATTTTTCTTTTGATCATGTAATCCACAATTATAAGTAGTTAGTAATTCCAACTATGATTGCTATAATCTGAGATTTATATACAAACTGATCACGTAATAAGGTCATTTAATGTTATCTGTGAAAATAACAAATATATCAGAATTCTAAGCAAAGATGGCTTTATCGAGGCAATACTCACAGTATGCACATATGCCAATAAGGGTTCAAAACAGGAACGGAAGGTCAAAGGTCATGCTTTTTAAACAGCAATTTTACATTATCATTAATGTGGGGTTTACAGAGATTCAACCTATAAAACAATTTTACATTCAATGATGCAAGTTGTACAAATCATGCGAGAATTAATGAAAAAAATGCAAATAATAACAAAAATTAAATACAAAATAAGTCTATGTTAACTGTCCCCACATTATCTTTCATTAAATGTTCACTATGAATATTGATTGTATTGTACTTTCTTCTCCTAATTTTATCTAACCTACATCTCAGTTTAAGATCAGTGAAACTCTTTTCTAATGAGTGCTCACTGGTCTAAAACTCGGTTTCGGAGCTGTCTGTTGATTCCTGAAGACCAATTAATAATCAATAACATTTCTTGAGTTACAACTTAATGCAGTTACAAAGTTCATACTAGTTAGCTCAGTGTTTACAAACGCTTACAAATATGTTTCACTAGCAATCTGTAATTCATAGTTTGTATTGAAAAGGAATATAGAAATTATTTATACATCTACAGCTATACATCTTTGTATTAATAATCTAGCTTTATTGATGAGAAGAAAACATTCTTTATTCATGAGAAATACTGGCTTCTTTCTTTATTATGAGTATATGAGTGCGTGGGTTGATATTTTATGGGTGCATTAGAATTGGATGACTTTTACAAGTGGTATGATAAAAATATTAACCAAAAACACCAAATTAACTTGGTTAGCATGACATTAAAATGTAACCATATTACAATAGAGAAGTAAATTCACTCCCATACGTCCATCGTATGTATTACTATTTGAATTTTTTTAAGTAGTAGCAATAGTCTAGTAAAAGTTGTTAACAAATATAAGAATTCTTTAATATATAGTTGAAATCATGTGTCATTTGAAGCTAGACCAACAAGGAAAACCTGGAAGCACTGGACGGCCGTTTCGTCATAGTGTGGGACTCCTCAGCAGTGCGCGTCCACGATCCCGCCTCGCGATATTCGAACCCAGGACCTACCAGTCTCGCGCCAGAGCACTTAACCGATAGACCACTGAGCCGGAGTCCCACAATAGGACGAAACGGCCGTCCAATGCTTCCAGGTTTTCCATGCTGGTCTAACTTCAATTGACTCATGATTTCAACTATATGTAAAAAATTACTAAAAATCTCCACAAACAAACCCCAAATGTAAGAATTATTTATTTAAATATATCTTCCATCATTAATTGACAGTAGTTTAAGAACCATTGAAAGGAAGAAGGAAATGAACTAATGCTTCGATTTAACCTTAAACTACTCAACACTGTTCATATTCAGCTATGAAAACTTTGAAATTTAACACAATCAGGTCTATCAGGCAACACAGACACTGAACAAAAATACTGAGTTTGTCACTCTGTACATGCACCCACGATTATCGGATTACGGGCTACGATAAAGACATATTTAGAAATATTATCCGAAAAGCTTTGGGAACACGACATTAATGTGAACATACAGAAGAACAGAATTCAAACCGACATACTTACGCCCGTTACCCCTCGTTGAGGAGTATAGGCCGCATACCAGTATTCTCCATCTAACCCTGTCCTGGGCAATCCTTTCCAGTTATTACCAGTTAACATTCATCCTTTTCATATCTGTTTCAATCTCCTGGCCAGATGTGTTCTTTGGCCTCCCTCTTTTCCTCTTACCTTCAGGATTCCAACTTAGGGCTTGCCTCGTGATGCAGTTTGGTGATTTCCTCAATGTATGTCCGATCCACTTTCAACGTCTTTTCTTAATTTCATCTTCATCTGGAAGTTGGCTTGTCCTCTCCCATAAAACGCTGTTGCTGATAGTATCCGGCCAGTGAATGTTGAGTATTTTGCGTAGACAACTGTTTATAAATACTAGTATTTTCTTGATGATGGATGTAGTAGTTCTCAACATTTCAGCTCTATACAGTAGGACTGTCTTGACGTTCGTATTGAAGATTCTCACTTTCAAACTAGTTGGCAGTTGTTTTGAGTTCTATATGTTCTTCAATTGTAGGAATGCTGTCCATGCCTTGCCAATTCTCGACTTCACGTCCGCATCTGAATCTTTCCTTTGTGTATGTTGAGGCCTACTGATGCAGAGGCCGCAGCTACATTTGCTGTCTTCGTCTGTATTTGCTCGTGTGTATGAGATAGGAGGGCTAGGTCATCTGCGAAGTCAAAATCATTCAATTGATTCTGAGATGTCCATTGTATTCCGTGCATCCGCTCAGATGTCGAGGTTTTCATAATCCAATCAATCACCAGGAGAAAGAGAAAGGGGGGAGTAGACAGCCTAGTCTGACTCTGGTCCTTACTGAAAATGCGTCTGTCAACTGTCCTCCATGCACGACTTTGAACTGTAGTCCGTCCTATGTGTTCCGGATAATGTCGACGATCTTCTCAGGAACTCCTTACTGCCGAAGAAGTTTTCATAATGTTCTACGGTTCACATTGCTAAACGCTTCCTCATAATCAATGAATGTGGTGTATAGTGATGAGTTCCACTCAACTGATTATTCGACGATGATCTGTAGTGTCGCAATTTGGTCCGTGCAGGAGAGATCCTTACGGAATCCAGTCTGTTGATCTCAAAGAGTGGCGTCTACTATGTCTTTCATCCTGTTCAGCAACACTCCATTGAAAAACATTCCTGGTACTGACAGCAAATTGATGGCTCTGTAATTCTCACATTTGCTCAGATCTCCTTTCTTTGGTATCTTGATGGGGTGTCATTCTTTCCAATCCGTTGGCACTTGTTCCTCTTCCCAAATCTTCTTGAATAGAAAGTGAAGCATGTTTGCTGTTACTTCTATGTCTGAATTCAATGCTTCAAGTGGTATGTTGTCAAGTCCTGCTGCTTCCACATTCTTGATTTGTTTGATGGCAATCTTGATTTCTTCGATCGTTGGTGGAGTGACACCTATGGTAATGTTAGTGTGTGCTGATTCCATGCCCAATGAGTTCAGTGGAGCTGGTCTATTCAAAAGTTCCTTGAAGTATTCTACATATCTCTTCCTCTGTTCTCGAATCTCCGTGATTGTCTTCCCTTCTTTGTCCTTGACTGGTCTCTCCGGTTTATAATATCTCCCTACTAGTTTCTTCATTTTATCATATAGTTGTTTCATATTCCGTTCTCTTGCAGCTTTTTCCGTCGTCGTTGCTAGTTCTCCCACGTATTTCTGCTTATCGGCTCTGATGCTCTTCTTCACTTGCTTGTTTGCTTCTGAGTAGTCTGCTTGCGCCTTAAATTTCACTGTTCGAGTTCAACTGTTGTTAACTGCTGTCTTCTTGTTCTTCCTTTCTTAAATCATGTCCAGGGTTTTCATAGAGATGCATTCTTTATGATGATGATTGTTGCGAATCAGAACCTCCTGACACGTTGATGTTAATGCTTATTTGATCCGTTTCCAGTTGTCCTCAATCGTAGTTTCTTCTTATTTCACTAGATCCTGAAAGGCTTGCAACCTGTGGGTGAGGGTTATCTTGAATTGGTTAAGTTTGTAAGTATCTCGAAGGAAGGTTGTATCGAACCTTTGAAATGCTGTTTCACCAGTTCTCCAGTGTTTCAATAGCTTCAGTTTCATCTTGACCACAACCAGGTAGTGATCTGAATCTATATCACATCCTCTCCTGCTTCTCACATCTTCCATTGTCCTTAAGAATGTTTCATTGATACAAATATGATCGATCTGGTTCTCTGTGGTGTGGTCCGCTGAGATCCATGTAGTTTTGTGTATACGTTTGTGTGGGAATATTGTGCCATCTGTAACCAAGTTGTTGAATGCACATAGATTTGCAAATCTCTCCCCATTTTCATTTCTCTCTTACAGTCCATGTCGTCCCATGATATCTTCATATCCTGTGTTGTCCGTTTTGAATTTGACGTTTAGGTCTCTCATCAGGTTGGTCAGGCCCTTTCCTGAGCACTTAGCTATGATTGATTGCAGTCTCCCGTAGAAATGATCGTTGTCGTTGCTATCATTCTTGGGTGCATAACACTGGATAAAATTCATCGTGATTTCATCCTTCTTTGTTTTAAATGATGCTTTGATGATTCTGGATCCATGAAATTCTCATCCCATCAATGCTTTACTTGCTTCTCTGGACAGCATCAGAGCAACTGCCTGAGTGTGTGGAGCATTTTACCCTTCGTGATAGAGATAGAGCAGCATCTCTCCCGTATCTAGTTTTTGTTGTCCATCTTGTGTCCAATGGGTTTCGATGATTCCGAGTAATGTCAATTTGTATCTCCTCACTTCCGTTGCTATATGGCTGGTCCTCCAGGTCTCTCACATTGCCTGGACATCCCATGTACCTACGTCAGTTGTTTCTCTGGTCGTTCGAAGAGGCATCGGTCTCTTGACTTCCGAAGAATCTTGACTTTCATCATGAGGCATTATAATTCTCCTAGGATAGAGTTTAAATGGTTTAATTTGTTTAATCTGGTCGGAGCTTTTTAGCGATGTTGTTTTTCACGAGATAGGGTTGCTAATCTCATGCCTAACCCTCCTCGTTTGTGTGGGCTTGGGACTCTCCGTAACTCTAGAAGAGCTACAGGTCGAGTTCAAACCGACTTGATGGAATTTAAAAGGCAAACAATACTCAAGGTATTTTCCCGTTGGAAAGAAAGGTAATGGCTGTTACGGTAATACTAGAAATGCTGTTAGTAACAGTTTTCGTGTTAGTGTTAGAAGATCCTATATTAACTACGGATAAGATCAACAATATATATATAAAGTAATGTGATCAAAATTTCAAATCATAATTGTCAGAACTCGGGAATTTTGATGTTCGGAGTTTTAATACAACTATCAAATCGTTCAGTTTAATTTATTTCTCGATATTTGATAATGATTCTTAAGGTATCGTTCGTAAGAAACCGGCTAAATTGTAAAGTTCAGCTGCAGTCATCCTTACACGTAGCCTGTAGAGATATAAATTGTTACTAGAGGATTGCTAAGGAAAACATGCACAAGTTTCACATCACCAATCTACTCACGCAGTCAATCTGACAAACAAAATAAAAATAATGAGCCTAAGTTAATGAGTTACCAACCATACAGAGCACGGTTACATTTAATGGTCGACCTAGTCAACAACAACGACTAATAACTCCCAGTCATAAATCCGAGTTAATCTGGTAAACAAAACTGTTCACATATGAAGTAAGCTTTCAAACTGTTACATGGTCAGTGAAATACAGTCACAGTAGACGACTTGATCTACAAATGAAATTGTATAAAACGCTGATCGCTAATATCTTTCACCTATTAACATGCTGAATCATTGTAGTTAAATGCATGATACACATTCATAAAAAGATGAAAAATTGACGGGATAAGTTAGAAAATTAAGTAGATATCGAATAATTCGTTCTAAGCATAATGAATCGTGTGTAGATGGAGTGGAGCCGGATTTGACTATGATTACCACTAAAATGAGATTACGCGCCCAGAAACGACTTGGTCCCTTTGATAACTCGCAAAACTGAAGGCTGTAATTGGTCCAGGTAGAGTATATCTATTGGCGATCTCGTGGTATCGAAAGAATACCGAGACGTGCCAACGAGTACAGGCAAAAAAGGCAGAGCGTAAGAGTGTTCAAACCAAACAAGGCAGACGACCGAACGAAAAGTGACTTTGATACAATTAAACAATAACGAGTACGATAAAACAATCACTGGTACAATTGGTTAAAATAATAATTATTTCCATTATTGCAATCGTGTTCTCGTCAAGAAAAGCAAGTCACTACACGTGTGGGTGAATCCCTCCATATACTTTTTGTATTATTTTTGCTACCCTAAAAGAATTAGTTCAATTTATAAGACGATTTTTGTTAACTCTCAGACGAATAAATTGATTCATCATAATGATCATCACTGTAATAAATGTAAAATTCACACTGGCTGTCTAGCCACACTTAGTCTAACAACGAGAAAATCTCTTAGCGTTAAGTTACAGTTATCTATCAAGACTCGGTTTTTTAGTTATTAGTACTTTTCATTAATTGTAGTCTTCAATTTATGTAGTGTTATAAATTATGGTAGTTCTGAAAAAGCAAAATATGCCACTTTGACAAAAGAGTAGCCAATGTGTATGTGGTTTAATTTTGTGATATAAAACATGGGCCTAATTACTTCAGATTTTAAACACTTCCCTGAGGCCTATAATGCAGTTCACTAACGAAGAATTTTTTAAATCTTTCTTTTCAAACATTATTTATCTCAACTGATATATAGTTTAAGGAATTTTTAACGGTGTAAATGTATGTTTGATTTGTCATTCCATCTGTTACCCTTGGACCTAACAAAAATATAGATTTTCTAACCGTTTAATGGAAACCCTACTTTAGGATCAACAAATGGTGCTTTTCATATTATCCTAGTCTATTTCGAACAGCAAGGCTGAGAGTCTGTTCGTGGTAATTGGAATGTTTATGAGATTAACTCATTCATTTATCGTTTAATGGAAAAACAAACAGGAAGCATCCATTCTTTATTGATTTCAGGAACATCAACCTTTGTTATGATAGGCTTCATGTGTGTAATTCACAGGAATAAAACCGCACCGACTGTCTCCAATATGTATCGTAATATGTTTAAGCAATTAAAACTTTCAGGTCTGTCTAGCTATTATTAACAATCTTACGGAATAGATAGTTTTGTAACATATACAGCACATATCACACAGAAGTGAAAGACTCAGAGTAATGTAGGCAGTAAATTTGGGAGCTTTTTATTCTCATAATGTGGACAGGGAAATGTAGCTGGCCGTTTGTCAGATGCTGCAAGTAGCAAAGACACCTACAGGTGTAACAACGAAGGAATAACATCCTAATGAACTAATGTTGCTGAAATTTTTTTAACTCACATAGTGACTGAGTAGAGGAATTTACTAAGTAACTGTGAAGGTATGGTTAGTAGCTCATTTATAATTTTTATAATTCAAGTGAAATTCAATGTGTGCTTAACTGATGTAGCGAACATTATCGTTCGCATATTTTGCACCCAAACCTTGTCAATTGATCTTGATAAACTCGAAATTGTCATAGGTAGATCTACGTAAACTTGTTTCTGCTTTCTCATTTTTAATGTTACTAATCTAACGGAAATATATTCATACTAAACTCTAAATTTGATTTTAGCCCTACGGAAATAGTTTAGACTTCACAAATTACTGAAAAGAAAAAACATTATTGAGTCCAATTTAGTTAACTTTTAATAAACAAAATAGTGCGTGTTTATGTATCTTCCATACAATTTTGAATATATAGAAGAAAGCAAACAAAACAGACAATCACTGAATAGTTTCGTTGAAATGACTTTGTTGTCTATCAGTTCTAATTAAAATTAGATAAAAGAATAAAAGATTGTTTGCAACTAGAAGTGTTTAGACTTTATTCACAGAGGTCATGTAATTAGACACCACTGAATTTTTAAAATATTCTATGATAATTTAAACAAAACTAACAATGAAATCTTGTCAGTTATCCGCATAGTTTCAACTCATTATCATAATACTTGTTTCATTTGAATTTGTTTGTTTTTAAATGAGTTCCGATGAAATATAGAATGATGTCTGAGATGTATAAAAGACGTGGGTGTTGTCTAATTTAGCTATAAACACATACTAAAAGGGGTCTTTAGTCTTTATCTGATTTCAAAGATGTTGGTGTTCTTTATAACTTGTCAATGTTTAGCTAACACAATATCCAAGCGATAAATTAAGATTTTGTAGAAAGATATATTTCACACAATGAACAGAATTTAAAACAATCAGGAGGTATGTATGTATTCAATCAGCAGATTAACAAACAAAACATTGTTTAAGAGTTTAATGTAGTGTTTTTGAGCATACAAAATCAGGCCATTACAATACAGATAAACCAAAAACAAAATAGTTTATATAGGTTAAAAGCACTAATATATGAAATATTATTAATATAACTATAATGTGATTTTATAAGCAAAGATGGACAGTGGCTAGCAATGGAATCCAGGATGCGCGTTTCGTCCTATTTAGGACTCGTCGGCTGGATGTACCTGCATCTCACAGTTGATGTTCACTCTGGGACTCGAACCCAGTACCTTTCGCTTCAAACGCCATCGCCTTATCCACTAAGCTACTGAGTCGTCATAGACACTTACTTGTGCAATGGGGTGAAGTTTGAATTCACTTATTATTGTTTGTTTAAATCTTCCCATTGATTTTTAGGACTACAATTGATCAGTCTCTTATTGGTATGTGTGCTTGTGAATTAAGGCTATATTTAGGCGATACGCACAGTGTGGTGGTCGATATTCGATATTATCCCTAAGCTTGTATTGTTATATTGTTCGTCATGATAACCGTTACACGATAACGTTGCAACGGTGTATAAATCAGAAGGCGAATACAAAGGGTTGATTGAGTTTATTATTGGACCACACACCGATATCCAGAATTACAGGCACGTTAAGCAAGCATGGAAGAGTAGTTCCGTCAAGCAAGCGAGTGAGCGTGAGAGTCAAATGAGCGAGTACAGTACAGTGAACATGACTAAGATATATATATATATATATATATATATATCAGAGGGGGTTTTGTGGAGAATTTATATTTTTCACAGTTGACATCATGAGTC
>NW_017386021.1:40256-42388 GCF_000237925.1 Schistosoma mansoni
AAGCACTGGACGGCCGTTTCGTCCTTCAAGAGATATTTCCTTGAGTTCTAGTGGGAAGCAGTGGCCAGTGGAGTTCTTCCAGGTCTGTTGTAGAGATATCATCTCACTGAAGACAATTGGTGAACGGTCGCTCAATAACGTGGATTGGTTGAAGTTAGACATTAACGCCGTTGGATGCCAGCTCAGTGGTCTATCGGTTAAGGGCTTCGGCTCGAGACTGGTAGGTCCTGGGTTCGAATCTCGCTCGCGAGAGCGGGTTCGTGGATGCGCACTGCTGAGGAGTCCCATAATAGGACGAAACGGCCGTCCAGTGCTTCCAGGTTTTCGATGGTGGTCTAGCTTCAATTGACTCATGATTTCAACTGTGAAAAAATATATATATATATTAATATATGCATATATATATATATATATATATATATATATATATATATATATATATATATATATATATATATATATATATATGCAAATGGAAAACCATGATTCATCGAATCAATTAAGCGATTAATAGTAAGGCTAGCAGAATGAATACATGCGTAGGCATTAGGCAATGCTGAAGCGTACATAATAAAGGTACAGTAGTATAGATAGGTTATATTGTACGAATAACTGTCCGTTAAATAAATTAACAAAAGGGCTTAACCAAATTAGATCTAGACAAACTCAATTGTATGTGGTTACTATGACAGTATGCATATATGCCAATAAAAGACTGATCAATTGCAGTCCCAAAAATCAATGGGAACATTCAAACAAGCAATACCGAGTGAATATATAATGTGGTTTTGTTATATACTGTGAACACTCAGCACCATCTTGCCTATTAAATACCTAGCTATTCTGATTGAATACTAATTGAATATCATATTTTCCCCAGTTTTTTTAAAACAAGATAATCTCATTTCATTCAGCAATAGAAAAATATACTTCTTTTCCTTATCTTAGATGAACAGTCGTTAAAGTCAAATAACGCTACTTGTTTGACAAGATGCTGTTATGATGTATTCAAAGCCTTATAGTTTAATTTACTGAAAAGAAGAGTCTATTGTCGTTTTTAACATTTAAAATGTAGATGTTTTATTATTTAGCCGAAAACCAGAGGTTTATTATGTTCAATTATTCAGAAGTAATTCTTCTCAATCTTAAACCAATTGTTTACTATTTAACATTGTCCAGATTCAATCCAATTTTATCAGATTGTTGGGATAACATTGGTCATAGTGGTTGATACAGTCACGTTTTTTATTACTGATAATGGAATTAGAATAACTGTGGTAGTGTTTAGTACTTAAGTCAAAAATTAGTAATTTGACCTAAAATTTTACCATTACCAACATGTTATCGAGCTTATTACTTGTCAAATAGATGGTTTTGGTTGAAAGAAGCTACCGGAAATTTTAGTAGGGCTGTTAGGATTTGGTAAACATCTGTCTCGGTTATGTCAAAATTTACAAGTGCTCATTGATGCAATTCTATCCAAATAGGTTCCTTAAAATTAAAGAATTTACTGAAACAGATGTTAAACACGGAATCATTATAATTCTCATCTTACTGAATCAAGCATGTCTTCCAACTAGTGGCCGACAATCCAAAATCATGTTCAAAAAATGTTTCATTTATAAAAACATATATCAATAAACAAAATTATAGATGAAAAGTATCAAACTTTTGTTAACAGAGCATTCACCACAACAAATATGGGCACTATGAGCGATACACGAATATCACGACGACTGATATCTAGGATCAAATAGATCCAAATTAGTTGACAATAATGAACTAAGATAAAACATAGTACTTAAAGTTCAAATATTTTCCACTGAAAACCAGATAAAACACTAAATGTGTTCGCAAAACATGTCGTTCCATATAAAAAGATATTTGACAGCCTGTTTTAGGTTTTCCAACTTTCCTTCTGGAAATAAAGCAGTTGACGGAAAACTCTAGTAACTAGGATGCATAAAATAACATGTCTCTTGATATGGTTTTTACAAATTAATATTATTCCCAGAAGGGGTTTTTTGTGGATATTTCAATATTTTCATAGTTGAAATCATGAGTCAACTGAAGCTAGATCATCATAGAAAACCTGGAAGCACTGGACGGCCGTTTCGTCCCATTATGGGACT
>NW_017386021.1:42588-76272 GCF_000237925.1 Schistosoma mansoni
CAGTGCTTCCAGATTTTCCATGGTGGTCTAGCTTCAATTGACTCATGATTTCAACTATGATAATATTATTCTCCTGAAATTAAATATTTTCTGCTTGTCTAACCACTGGACCTTTGATTTGAACAGCCTGATTGATTCAAGCAAAAAATTAAGAACATACTTTTCATTTTCTATAGTTTTAATGTTATCTGATCAACAATGAAGAAGTAGTGCTTGAATTCAGAAGTCAATAGATGATCTAAGTTAAAATCATCAGAGATTACAAGTGAGAAACATCGTAACAAAACCTCAGGGCAGCACGTGATTTTTAGTATGATAAAACTTACTCATCATCATTTGGCATAAAATAGATATCTGTAATGTATTTGTTACTGAGTATCTTTCTCAATCAAAGCAGCTGAACATACATTTACATGAAAATAACTCCAAAAGGTAGCCAGATCTTCACTAACAACTATAACAGTGAATGTATGTTAAAATAAGCATTCGGAAGTTTATCAGTTGGTGTTAACTTGAAAGACTTCTTTATCACAATGTTAAAAATTGTTAACGCCTTGAAATATTGCAACATAAATTAACATAATCTGAGGAAATTAATTCGATTTTCAATAGAAGTAGTTGTATAGAACAAATTTTCAACCGAAAGCGCAATAATTTAAAAATACATTACTAAAGAAGACGTATGGGGTTATGTGCTTTTTATTTATTGTTCAACGAGAGTGAAATGGAATTTTCGAGCACTTTGCCGTTAATTTAATGGATGAACGCTACGTATAAGAGCATAATTCTCACTGAGTATTTTATTTTAATCATCTGAAGCTATCCACATATATACATTCTTCAAATACTCTACTGTAGTGTATTACAACTTGCTGGATGGGAATGGATAATAAATTGAAATGAAATCATCAGTGGAAATTGTGTCATAAGATACAGTGTTCACTAACTAAATGAACGGGAAGATACCCTAAAATGCTTGATACTACACGCATATTGAACATTGTAAGATGGATAAACAGCTTTTCGGTAATGTTTTTTCTTGTAAACTTTAGGTACTAGGATTGATAGTATCATGGCTTTCTCTAGAGATACTAGTAGCTTTCTAGTAGGTAGCATGTCAGTTTGAATTACGAATAGTTGAGGTGCTCTTACTTGGCATTTGGTTAGATTTCACCAAGTAATCAGTCTATATCTGATTAGATACACAATATATCAACTAAACACAAATAGAAATCGAACAAAATTTCAGTTGTGCTATCAGATGTATATAATTTTTTAGGATTTATTGGACTCTTCTTTAAATCAGAAGGGTTTTTTGTGGAGATTTAGTATTTTCAGTTTAAAGCGTGAGTTAATTGAAGCTAGACCACAGGGAAAACCTGGAAGCACCGGACGACCCTTTTGTCCTATTATGGGACTCCTCAGCAGTGCGCATCCACGACTTCGCCTCGCGAGATTCGAACCCAGGACATACCATTCTCGCGCCAGAGCGCTTAACCACTAGACCACTGGGCGTCGGACGGTGTTAATGTCTAACTCCAGCCAATCCACGAAGTTTGAGCAACCGTTCACCAATTGTCTTCAGTGAGTTCCTATCTCACAACAGACGTGGTTTGAACTCCAGGAGTTCTAGTGAGAAGCAGTGACCAGTGTTTCACACCCCACAACATGAAATTAATCTATTTAAATGTCTGAGTGACGAAATTCAACGACTATACTATTATAATAGTATAGAAGAATTAGGCATGCTAAGTGTGACGCTACGATAAAATGAATGCTATAATAATTTTATAAAGAGATACATAACTGAACCTAAATCCAAACCAGAGACCTATCTAATCGAAGACTATAATTAAAAGTTGATTTCAAAATACTACGTTATTTTATTATTACTGCTGAAATACGATCTTAAGTGCTCCGAAAATTAAATAATTCTTCAGCATAATAAGTCTAGGAAGTTGTTCATAGATTATCTTAGTGAGATTCGCCTGGAGAAACAGGAGAATAACTTGATTTCAGTTATTTTGAGCTGTCAGTTGTGTTTTTCTTCAAATTTTAGTCCCCGACATCAGATGGTATCAGTTATGAATAACCTCCAGAATCCATTACCAACTCGATTTCGTATTTATCTGAATGATAATGTAGACACCTGTCAGACTGAGAAAGTGATTATTGAGATGTCCCCATAGATTCCTCAAAGTACCAAACAAATGTTCTTGGACTACATAACTGTTAACTCTGTGTGTATCAAACTGTCTATAGAGCAACCAGATTTAATGCTATGAAGAGATTCATGAAAAGAACTAATCATAAAAATTAAAAATACCGATGTGATTATTCGAATAAATCTAACAAAGTTAAAAATATAATTGCTATTTGTTGAACTTGTAGTTTAGTAAATATCAGAGTTTAAGACTCTCCATGAAGAAAGTTGATCGGATCTAGCACATACAATCAATTCGTTGATTTCTACTGAAGTTCGAAATGGTAGATTTCGTATAATGAGGATAGTTAACTCAAAACAAATTTCACTCCTCTGTTATTTATACGAAAATTACTGTCTGTAATTGTAGACGTAAGTTTTCATGCCATTAGTAAAAAAAGGACGTGGAGGAGGCACAATAATTCGAGAGCATATGTTGGAATATTCTTCGAGTATGGGTGAATTATGAACTGATTAACTGTGACCTCAGACATGGGGTGCTAGATAACAGCGGCAAATCTGTTGATGAAGGTACGAACCCAAATAAAATGAAAATGCTAAGACACGTGTAACGTATTCTCAGTTGCCATGTACTTTAAAGCATTACACGGACTGAAGTACAAGTATATTAGATAAAGATAATCACAACGGGGTAAGCCACCAGCCTATAGAGTTGGTAATTACAGATCAGTGTAGGAAGGTGCATCTTTCTTAATTTAAGCCTACAAATTATTCTTAATTAGTGTTTGGAAACTTCAGATGGTAGGGATTAAAATCAATCTCAATAAAGCGGGTACATTACCTTATCATCATCTTTCTTTAAGTTATAAACACCATATGTACAGTTTTCCATTACAACTAGTGCCATATTTTTCAATTACTCAACTTTTTCCCTTTGTTACAGATTTCTTTTAAGTACTACACAACGTATATATCACTGTTTTGATGAACATAGCGTATGGAAACAGTTTGAACTGATTAAAAACGAATGTGACAGATTCTACGTTACTCATGACTGTGTGCCTGAATGGATCCACTTCTGATGTACGTACGTACGAAGTTCTACATTGTAACTGACTGACTGACTGGATCCACTTTTAACTGTTTACACTAACCCGAATTTTTTGGAAAAAAATGAAAATGCTTGCTCACTTTATTGTTTTAAGCTTTATTTTCATATACAAATTTTAGCGGAAGTTAACACAACAACAAATTAAAAGTATAAAATACTTGTCATGAAAAGTATTCAATTTTATAATTAATGTCAGTTAAATAAGAACAATCTTCGAATTCTTTATTTGTAAAATAGTCAATTAAACTTCAATAAATTCCAATTTACTTCATGTTTATTTGTCATTACTTCCTTGATGAAGTAAGTCTTGACGTGAGCTCATCACTAGCGCCTGCAAAACGAGAAAAATTAAAATGTAAAGCTTCTCAATAAAAAAGACTCAGTTAGAAAACAAATTATACGATTCATGAAGTGAAAAGTGCTTATGAATGCTGGAAATTATTTCAGTGTCATAGAGTTCCTTAGAGCACCTAATACATACATGTGATCATTTCGATTATTCCATTTTAAGTGTGTTAAGCTGCTTAAAATAATGGAGCATGGAACGTAACATATTTTAACTGAAAATCGGACTGTATAATAATCTTTAGAAGTTATTGAAATACTACAGATACTTTTTTATTTATCAGGTACCAGTTGGTGCTATTGCTTATTGATATAGAAGAAAATTCTCTTCCGAATTCTTTATAACTTAAATGAATGTAACATATACCTATTTTTGTGTTAAGTGAGAATAACACACTTCATTGAACCAACAATACTGACTCATTATTGATTGAACCCCTCTCCGATTTATCAAGCAATGACTAGAATCAGTGCATTAAATTCAACTTAGTAAGTTGAAACTCATTCTTTAAATCATACTAAGTCAATTCAATTTTCAATTGTTTTAGAAATTTATTGATGCAATTAGTAATATCACTACTATGAGCCACATCATTTACATCAGGCCTAGCGATACAATCCAGTTGGTCAAACTAAACTAGAAGCAGTAACGTCAAGATTTGAGATCCAATGGTTGGAAGATGATCTCCTTAACTAATAATCCAATGAAGCACACTCAAACTTTAAAATAATTGATATTACTAGACTTCATAAACAGTGTGGTTCAAAACGAGGTACATGAACATGTACTTGGGCAATGAACTAGATAAGCCAATCTTGAGATAATGACGGAATGTTTTGTTTGTAGAATTGGTAGAGATTATTCTAAGGAGACTACTCTCTAAACCTTGATGACAAAACTGCTGCAAAAAATCATTAGTTCCCGAACGATTCCGTGGTGGAATAACTACAAATAACTTCTACTTCAAATAAGTGTGATTTCATGACAGTATCACATACGTAAAACATAACATCTGTTTATCGGCCACCGATAACAGATAACTAATACAAGTTTAAATGAGAAAATAACAACAATTAAAATAGATAACACCTTATCCGACCTGTGCTCAAACTGTATCTTACACTTTCGAATTTATATAACAGTGTGTTGACAATGGTTGAATATCAAACATTAATAATGGTTCTCATTAGTAGTATCTTCACACTCAAGGCATATGGATTCCATGACATAGTTTTTATTGATGCAAATACATTTTACGGTTATTTATAACCTTTGTGTAGACAGCTCAATTTAGTACGGACTCAGTGTTCAAAGTCTGTCAGTGTGTATTGAGTTCGTGTCTGGCGGATGATGCTGACTGTAATCTTATATGGCAATATTGAATAGTTCAAAACATACTGTTCAAATTTTTTTAGACAAACAAAATTAGACAAATTGTTTAACACTGTGGTATAAAATGAAGCGTCACTAATATCTAGTCAAGTGACACAAAAAAGATAAGTCTGTGAGAAAAAAAAATCAAATTACCTTATTTGCTTCAATAGTTTTTGTCCAGTCTTCGGCGCCAATCAATGCCACAGCTTCCAATAGAATTTCTCTAACATGAACAACACTTTTACGAAACTGTTCCAAAACCATATCAACACAGACCTGGTAAAAATGGAATAATACATCAGAAATGAGCTTCTTGGTATCAATGTTAAGGCTGTACTTGATAGTTTCAAATAAATTGAGCGTTGTGTGGGACAGTTAATAATATACATGTAAATCGAGAAATGATTTGTCTCATATTCAATAAAACTAACCTTTAGATGGTTATAGAGATTTTACGATCGTCGGAAATTAAGGTCATCCATCAGTGAATGTGAATTGTTTGATTGACGGATAATTTTCTTTCCTAGTTTTGCTTAATTATCCATTACATAACAGACTGTATTCAATTTTACCCTTGAGAAAACATTTTTTTACTAAAAGTAGTAATTTTATTCTATTCAGTGAAATAAACTAGAAATCAGTTCCTAGTTCGCCAACTACGTTTAGTAATTATTCAGTTTTTAGTTTTTTAAAGTTTCATTAGTTCAATGCAATATATCGGTTGACTATTCAAGAGATCAGTAACATATAATAAATAAAACGCATTGTTATAACAGATTTAGTTAATAGCCCCACAAATGTGGCTTAATTCTATGCTTAAATTATTATCCATCAATCAAATAGAAAACATGAATGACAATGGTTCCAGTCAAAAAGAAACCAGCTAGTTATGTCATCCAATTTCTATCAGAAATTAAACTACAATACCGATTGGTTATCCATTTATTTAATGGAGACATTGGTGTTTGGTTGATTAGTCAACAATAAGAATTGTAATGTTTCATGTGTTAAGTAAATGGTTAAATACTCGGATTTGAGTCACAATATTTTGTGAAAGGAATAGTAATACTACCTAACTGACCAGACAGAAGTAAGTAGAGTTGGGTTCGAATCTGAAATCTACTGGTTGAAAGAAATGAGTATTTTAATTACTAAGTCACAGAAATTCCTAGATTTTTTTCCACCGATTATGAACTAGTATAAATTAAAGGAGCCCGGTATACTAAATAAAAATTAATAACGATTATACTTTAGTTTAGGACTTCCTAAAAATGCTATGTTTATGAATGCATGAAAATCCTCAAATTTAAAGACAAATACAATCAAAATTTCATTGAAATCCACAACCTCATGCTGGAAGTATAACATCCTGATGTGTGTATCTGTAAAATACTATGCAAAAGTAGGCAGTAAATATAACTTTCTCACATGTTCCTCTTCTGATTTCCAACAATCAAAATCTGTAACAATTGCTATAGAAGCATAACTTAAACCAGCTTCACGAGCCAATGAAACTTCAGGAACTAATGTCATGTTAACTATGTCCAATCCCATTGCTTTATGAATAAATGATTCGCAACGGGTTGAAAAACGTGGGCCATTAATAGTTACTGCAGAACCTTCAGCATGTACACATGGATGAATACAGGCTGATTTATCCATAGTTTTTTTGTCATAAACATTTATTGATTTATTTCTGGCTGCTTGGATTAATATCTGAAAATGTAGGACACATGAACAATTTACTATTAAACTATAAAAAAAGAGAATTTAAGCAAAAACGTTTTTAGTGTTTAACTTTTCCTTTACATTTTCATGATCATTGATCAATGATTAAGTACATAATGGAGACTAACTGTTTGCCGATACATTATTATATTGTAGGAGCCTGAAAACGTTTATGAAGCAAAACAATACATGATATTTCAATTCATTGATAATTAGCAACTGCAAGGAACTAGAATGTATCTAACGTATTTAATGCACCTTGTTAACAAAACATTGTATAGAATAATTTTCTTTAAGCGTTAACATTCAATCTGCAGTGTCAATTATGGAATTAAACAAACTTCACAACCTCACCATATAGTAGTAATAATCATGTGCCCACCAGTGACTAATTTCGAGAGATAAATCATGAGGTTCTAGTAGGAGGTTGTGACTATCAAAGTTCGACTATTTCAAGTGTGCAATAGTTACCTACCAATAAAATTAGGTGGTTGGTCAATATAGTTTAAACATTGAATTTAAACATGTAAACCATTGGATGTCGGATCAGTGGTCTGAATGTCAAGCGCTCACTACAAGAACCGGAGGTCCTAGGTTTGACCCATGATGAAGTCATGGATAAGAGCTGCTGAGTTATACCATATTAAAACGAAACATCTGTTTAGAGCTTCTCAGACTTCAATGTTCAACCAAGATCAATTCTTGATGTTAACTATGAAATAAAAAGCTATTTTAACAGGCTTCAAGATTATGCAAACTCACTAAATTAATACAGTTGGAAAGGCAAACTGTCTACGAAATTTTATTCTCGTACTCAAACAAACAAATTTCACTCAGTAACACTTTAGTTAACTAGTTTAAGAATAGTAAAACTGAGGAATGAAAGTAAAATTCCTGTTAAATAAATAATAAGGTTAACTAAGAACTGAAATAATTAATCACTTCGTAAATCTTGATAATGTAATGAAATGGAGAAGTACTTCAGTTATTGAAATTAGAAACAACGCAAGATGCCCAGAAATATCCTCGGAGTTGGATAACATAACAAGCATAGATGAGCGCAGTCGCAGACGACTGTGTTCCACATGATAGCAAGATATGTGATTGAAGAAAGGTCATATAGTTAGCCTTCAAACAAGTGTAAGTGGCTCATTCTTAGTTTTATAGAAGTCCTGACCATTAGAAAATGTCCACAGTGAACTAATGGTTTGTTTTTATTTCACTTTAAACATTTCTAATTCATTCACCAACACATGAAACTTTATGACATTTTCGACAGTATAAATAACGACAATATTCCCATATGTGTGTGAAAGTCGACCAGCCAGAAGATGGGAAAGGTGTTTCGCAGATATTTTGTGTTTTTAAAGGACTATAATTTTAGAATTGCCCAATAAGTAATACTAAATAACATCCATAACATGTCACGTAAAACAAAGTGACAGACACAACCCTTCATGAAATAGTGCTCAATGGAATCAGTAGACACTAATATGACATAAACATTCAAAATTGACTTAAACATTTCCTAGAAACACAAAAATATCGTGTATTTAGCATGATTGTTAATTATTTGGAATGAATACTCTTCATCAAGTCCTACCCTTGAAAACGTTTTAGAAGTGGTTCAATTTTTTTTAACTTAAACAGATGAGCTATACGCTCTGAGTAAAACAACAGCATAAAACGTAAATACTCAAAAATACTTGTAGAAACAAACCAAACTAGGTTGAACAGTTGTAAAGTTTAGTGTTAAAGTATCAGTAAATGTCATGATAATTATACACCGAACGCCTTTAAGTAAATAAAGTTAGTTCTTAAGTAAAAGTGCTTTGTATACTTCCCTAATTATCAAGTCAGGCAATAGAACACTAACTTAATATCTCACCTGACGTGTTCTTTCACAAAATGGTTCTGCCATCGGCATATGTAAGACTCCTTTCAATGAATCAGGTTTGCTTCCATAAAACGTATTTTCACGGCCCCAAGTTTTATCCATAAACTGATTAAGAACAACAAAATCTCCAGGTACCAAGTCCTCCTGCAGACTACCACAAGCGTTGGTAGCTAATATATGAGTACACCCGAGATCTTTCAAGGCCCAAACGTTGGCGCGATAGTTGACTTCGCTGGGTGGAATTAAGTGTCCTTTACCATGTCTGCAAAATAAAATATGAATAAATAATTCATAACGCGGACCAATATCTCTAAACTGTAAAACTCTTAGTCTTCCTCATGCAAAATAGCACCCAGATTCTAAGTACTACAAGTCATTTGAAAGGCAAGTAAATTTTAGCCGAAATGTTTTCATACATAATGACCGCTTTTAGCCAAACAATAAGCATTTATGACCATTTGCAGATGGTCACAATAAATTATAAAATAGGTTTTACAATAAAGTAATGGGACTGAGTCTGTCTTGAGGTAAAGCTATGTTAAACATCTCTCCTATACATACTCCTAAATTACCACCCTGAAACTGTAAGAAATCATTTAACTAGTCAATAGGGATCACTACCAGATTCAGCACAACAGTTAATAGCTTTCAAATGGGAAGTTAATTAAAATCACGAAAATCTTCGTTTTGAGTGCCTTTAAAACATCAATATGTTCAAAAGATTTAAATCGTTGTAGTCTGCAGAGTTAAGACGTCTGCAATTTAATATACGTGCGTTTCAGTCACTAGAAAAATAAAATAATAAATACGTTGCACCCTAACAGTTTTACAGATTTATGTAGATTCATAATGCTACCATTTTACTGTGATGAAAATATAAGCTGCTTTATTCGCAATACGCTAGCTCCTACTACATGGTTATATGTGATCTTTTACTTAACACTATCAATGTTGGAAAACCCTGATTCCAAACCAATGGTGCATATGGGCTCCAGTATCCTGAGGGAACAAATGGCGTGTGAATCAATCGTTGGTCACCGGCTACCATGGGACTGTATCTCCTTACGATGCTCCACTGCTATGTGGACCAGACTTTTAGGTCAGAGGCTTCGGGTGTGGCCCCCTAAGAAAAGCACCTGCTTCAGTTTGGGCACCTGGGCAGTAATCACAGCCCTCACACAAATCAAATGAGATTTGTGTGGCGCATATATATCTGGTGCCCCTTTGTACCAATATTTATGTTTAAATAAATGAAAAATAAATAAACCAAAATGATATAAATAAAATAATATAATTGTAATATCCCAATGAGCAGAAAACTAGGTTTCCTGACGTTTCGTGACTCAGTGTAAGCCACTTCTTCAGAGAGCAAATAACCAGATCAAAATTAATCCAAAATGATTCAAAGCTATTTGGGCTCTCTTTGATGCCAACAAGAGACTAACCACGTTGTCGAGTAGCTGATATTAAACGTTGTAATGTGATTGGTCTTGCTCTATTTCTGTTAAACCTCGCATTTTTGAGCTAAAGATGCCTGAATAAGTTTTGTAATGACCATTGTTATTCGTAAACGATTGTTCGCCGTCGACAGTAGTACCATATATGTCATTCAGAAGTACAGTAACCTGTTTAAGAATAACATCAAAATCGTCAGTCAATATGTGATGGGCCTTTTAAATATTGCCTCCTATGACTTTAATACGTCTTTGGACATGATAACTCAACAGCTTTCACGTTAAGTGCTGTTCAGCTGCCACTAGAATTGACAGCAAAAAAACAGGTAATCAATAGTTTGTTTTATGCCCTCCAAAAGTTGTACGACTTTGATAACAGTGTTAAATTTTAACCCTTGATGTTTTTACATTTGTTATTACATTAATCCCACAACCTTCCGCTTTCTCATAATGTTTTTATTTCAGTTTTGGGGAGTCCTTACTGACTCCCCATTGTATCTTCAGTGTGGTAGATAAATAAGTAATGTGAATAAATATTCAAACGGTATTTAAACCCCGTTCTTCCAACCAGATTGTTCCGGTATGTGGTTGATATTTCAATTTACAGCGCAAACAAGCATATTTGACAGCAAGTCTACATAAATGAATATATGGGTTGGAAAATAGCAGAATATGTAAACGAATAAAAGAAATGGCCAAATTTATCCTACAACTAGATTGATAAGCAAAGTTAAACGAACTAGATGGGTGACTGATTGGTCGTTATGGTAATTTCGAAGTTTGTACGAAATGATCATTCTTAGCTCCTAGAGTAGGTTTTGGACAGATTTGGGAAATTACTACCATACAATAAATTCAATACAACTACTTATTCCAGCCAAATGAATAATTTCGTAACGAATAGGTTATTTTTGCTAACAGTGGTTACCTGGGAAGTACAACACATGCAACATCTCCAACAAAACCTTCGACAAGAGTGTCTGACGGCTTTCCAAACGGAGTAGTTACTTGTCGCACTCCTACTTTTTTGAATAGATTAGGGTCATCGAATCCAGAACCCCCAATAATTCCAACCTAATATGTAAAAAAGTACAAATAATTATACTTTGGGTAGACTTGAAGTGTTTAAAGCTCGATTCAATACATTTAATTTTAAAAAAGATCATGAATCAATTGAAGCTATACCACTATGGGAAACCTGGAAGCACTGAACGGTCGGTTCGTCCTATGGTGGGACATTTAATTTAGACTAAACAACTGTAAGCTTTACACCTAGGACTTAATGGACGAAAGTTGGATTGTCAAGCTTATATGTCACCGCTTAAAATCCACATGTTATTCTAATATATTATACATAACATAGTGGGATTAGAGATCCCCAAAACTTTACACTCCGTAGAAGCGACACTAATTTCACTTTTTTGAGTCTGTATTGAACCACGGTGACGTTAGGTCTTAATTGCTAGTTTTGTATTAGTTTTTATTAAGTAAGCCAATACAATGGAATAAGTAAAACAAACAATTAATAAAATCATGCTTCTTTAAAAAACAAACCGGGGTAGAAACAATGGGTTCTGAACCAATTAATAGTTAAATGCATACCCTCTTAAATCTACAAGCATATCAGAGTGTAATCTTTATTTTTTATTAGCAGAAGGCTTTAGGAGGTCGAGATTAAGCTATTCAATTTACAGTGTCGCAGAAGTTCAATTCCCTTCTGATAGTATCAAGTGTTGTTTGCCAACGGTAAGGGGCTCGGTACAAGGAGCAAGTACATAAGCTCAGATAATTTGACTTCTAATTTTCAGATCATTATAAGAAGCATCCTCAAATCATTGATTTAGAACAAGATGTGATTAAAAATCATACACTTGAGTATATATCAAAATATTTGCTGCTCGTGACTACTGACGGGAGCGTACGCAATATTAAACAAAACTAAATCGTCATAAGTGAAATATAGGTGCGCTGTTATTTTAGGAATATACAGAGTCAGACAGAGTCTAGATCTATCGTGCAAGTTAAAGAAGGACTGACTTTGTTATATAACTCTTATTACGTCCCTTTGCTTGAAATAAGTGTGATTTTCATTTGATTTTGAGACGTTTTAGGCTGAATACGTGTCTAGTGGGAATATATACACTCGGATTTTAATGAAAGTCTAATTATATCTAAAGATAGCTAAAGTGTAGCAAATACGTAGCTTGGAAATGTATATAGTGACTTTTAATTTGAGTTAAAGCTAGATTTGATATTTTTAACAAGAATAGTGCATTTACGTAGCAAAAATTTAGTGTTAACAAAAAACAACCGACCTTTGCAAAAGTCACTTCCTGAATGACATTTACATAAATGACGAATATTCTTTAAAACTAACACCAATTTTGACCTAAATTGTAAGCACTACATTTCATACAGGGTCAAGTGCAAAAAGGCTATGTAACAAATAGCATAGTATCTCAAAGATGTAACTTGCCTTAACTTTAGACATTCCGACTGAACTCGGCTAGGTTAGATAATTAACGACACAATTACAGCTCGCTATTTATAACCAGTGACGCTGTGGGCGTGTAGGGCTAGTTTTGTTTCTAAGGTTGAATATGTTAACGCGCAGTCCAATTTCCAATATCCAGATTATTTGTCACGATCTTGTGCACACCAGTTGACTTCTCGGTGGTACTATAATTTATGGACGCTTTTTAAGGCGTCAAAAGAGAGTTATAAAACTGCGTGAGGAATTAGAATTATGATTTACAAGTGATGATTGACGTTAGAAATTAGACTAAGGGTTTTCATCACGAACCGGCATCAGCTATAATGCCGAAATTCTATCTAGCTTGATAGACGAGTGAACTTTGCTCCAAAATCCGAGACCTGTTGTCTTATACGTGACTAGTTTTCTGAAAATTATAGTCTCGCAGATTTTTCTGTGCTCGAACTTTGTTGTTTTAGTACGGTTCCTGGTATTTGGTAGTGTTCAATCGGTGATCCGCTGCTACTAGACACAGAAGTCCGTGTGATAATTAGGAGTATTTAAATCATAGTATTAACCAGGAATATCAGAAATAAAGCAAGTTGATTATGGATTACTAAATGAACACGAACGAATGTATTGTATTTGGGATTCGAAATCAAGCAGTCTTCAAGTACAAAGGAATGGTTGGTTCATATAAACATCACAGCCTGTTTAACGGAAGCCTGTTCCATTCCATCCACAACCATTCGAAATCATTTAGGTAGTGGTCTAGCCGTTCCACTACACCACTTCTGGTCAATTTAGTAGTTCAGTAGGGTCTCTGCATGGTAGGAACCATCACATCACCAGACAGGAGGTTGGTTTCTTGCAATGTGGAAATAGCAAAGATGGCCTTTTCAAAACTGAATAAATAATTTACCTAATCGGTGATGTGTGTGAACATGGAGTCGAAAGAAACCTGCGTTGTATAACTTGTGGGGAGTAGTGTAACGTCGTGTACTATATTACACCTACATAGCTTATTCTAGTTTCTGGACAAGCCAATTCACCTATAACGTTTTGAGTCATATTTTGATCTTGTTAATTATTCGCTTATTGACCTTGACTATTTTTTATATGAGCGTATGTGTATGCACACTTCTTATCAGAAATGGTGAAAACGGGAAAATGTGATAGGTCTGATACCGCTCGGACATTCTGGTATGGTTGTGGAATTATGGTCTACTTCGCTTTTAGTACTATTATAACAATAGACCAAATCCTAAACTTGTAGAATTTTCATGATATGAACACATTTACGTTGGAGATAGGACAATATATTTGATACGAATAATAGGGACAGGTTTCACAAGGATGACCACGCCTGCAAGGCCGAGCTATGACATCGTATTCGATTAATTGATTGTTCTCGCGTCCTCCATTATTGGCACTTTTTTCGTGTTAAATGTTGAATATTTTGACATATTATTATCTTCCCAGCCCAGATGTATTCTTCCGTAGTCCTCAGACTCAAGCAGTTACTTTCACAATGGACACCAATCTAAGTGATGAGAATGATTAAATATACATAACTTGTTATGAATTCTCGTATTAAATATAACTCTATCGATTGATTTTTACTTATGTTTAACGGTTATTAATCTGCTGAATAATGCTCACATGTGTTGTCGTATTGTTTTATTAATTGATATTCATGATCGTCACTAATAACAGATCAACTGCAGTTAGGATTAGCTATTGTGGTTCACCAACAAGATTTAGTAGCAGTTTCATCCCCAGTGTCGGACCTTTGCATTACCCACATGGTATTTGCAGTGGATGTCAACTTTATTATACTTTTCGGTGGGAAGGTAGATAGCCTTGGACTTGGTTGCAGCAAATTTATTGACATCGATCCGTTTAGAACGATGAATTTATTGGCCACTGGAACGTAAGGTGTGACTAACCCAAACCACGCAAACAGTAGCTGAACGAGATGTGATCAATCAGAGTCCAGACCTGAGATGCAGATGTGGGACTCCAGGAAGCAAGTTGGTAATGACTGTGACGGTGATTGGTGCCAGCCAGAAACAGGTTGTGGTCTGCACACGGTCGCAGTAGACGGACTTCGTTATCTGACGTGCCACCAACAACTCCCCATCGGCCACTTGAAAGACTCTCTCATGTGCCGAGGCGTCCGACCTGTGTACAATGTTTGTCGAACCCATTTTCTGTAGAAGAACAGTTAACTGGTGGAAAAACTCATCGTCGAGAGGCAGTCTATTGGAGAGTAGGCGAAGACGACCTAGGACAACGATTTTCACATTGATTTCTCGGCACTCTGATGGAGCTTTCTTGTCTAACAGCACATAACTGACTATTGATAGGGATCCAATCGACCAGTGCTGCCTCAGCTCTAATTAGACACTAACGTCAACAAAACCAGGCGAAGATGTCACAGGGTTGCCGAATCAACGCACATGAAACAAACTTTCAGGAGTGGCAGATGGAGGGCTAGTCTGTAGTACTTCATTAGAGTCCTGGATAATGGTCTCGGATAGATAACAGACACTAACACTGACGGTTTCTAAAGAGAAAGACAGTCCTATCTGTTGTCCGATGGGTGGAGGAGGATAGTTTGAATGACACACGTGGTTTCGGAAGGGCTGGTTCAGTAATCTTAGTCGGTGTTAGCATTCAACTTTCGACCAGTCAGTGACTCGAGACCGTTTAGATAAGACAGGGTTTCCAACTTAGATGAGCTGCTGTATACGTTGAAAAATAGAGTAAAATACACCGAATGAAAATAAAAAGGGAGTAGACAGGTGAAATAAAAATAAATATTATCAAATTGTTATGATTATGACTTGTCTGAATGAGAGTTTATTACCGAGTAACTTTTCCAGTAGTAATTATCATTTGATTTGTGTGTAGGCTGGGATACTGCCCGGGTGACCAGACCGAAGCGGGCGATTTTCTTTGGAGGCCACACCAAAACCCTTTGACCTGCAGTTTTAATTCGCAAGGCAGTGGAGCAACATCAAAAGATTCATTCCTACGGAAGCCGATGACCAACAACAGGTTCATTCGTCATTTATGCTTTCAGAATCCTGGATCCCATGTACGTAATTAGTTTTGAATTAGGATTTTAAAACTCTTCTAGTTGGATCCTCCGTATCCGTCAATCCGGGCAAAGTGCCGGAGGTCCGCATTTCTCCCTACCAGTTTCGTAAACAATACCCCCGCCATTTAAAGGCAGTGAGTAGGACTTCCGTGACATTGATTTTATACGGCGAACCATGTACTGTAAACATGGACTGAATAGTTACTGGAATCTAACTCCTAATCTGGCTTCTCCACTAAAACTTTTAACCTATTTCAAATTGTATTATCCCCTCATATATTTTCTCCTAACCACTGCCTGCCAAATTTCCGATTCTCGCGTTCCATCACCAAACAGTGAAAACGATAAAACAGAAAATGACAGAGAATTCTGACCAAAAGGCTTCTGAAGTTTTAAGCTCTTTTCTGATAGTTCATACGGCGAGTCCTATGTGTTTATACGGAGTCTTTTTGGATTTGTACTATTTGGCCACACTATTTGGCTTCCAATTCGTCAAATATGCTGGATAATGTGAACTCCGAAAATAATTCAGGTGCATTTTACTGTCTCAGTAGATGAATTACTATTTCTATGGTACTTCTTGACATGTATATATTTACACATAGATCATCCAAATATTCCGTTTCAAATAAACAAGACTTTCAAGTCCGTTTTTGACATAAGATATACTTGGTAGCTTCAGACGAAAACCTCGAGCGAACCTAGTCACTGTACAAGTTACATTCGACCTCTGAGTTTCTGGCTTTGACGAGCGACGAGTGTGATATATAATTGTTGTTGTTGTGTTGCTGTTCGACAGTAATAGTACGATTAACAGTTTAAGATTCCACTTCCTCGTAATTTTATTTTGCTTGCAAGTCTTCTCAGGAGTTTGACGACATGGGTAGATGTGTGATCGTGATTAGTTGGCTGAAGATTCAGTTTTTGGATTTGAGTTGGATGATCCATGTTGCATGTATCACAACGTTACCTTTTACTGTCACGGGATCCAACTTCTCTTTGATCGAGCAATTTATCCACAAGTCCTGTTTTTGCAAGAAAACGGATGTGTATAATGCGTTTGAAGCAACTAGAAAGAGTGTAGTTGATGGAGATAACTAGAAATTCATCACAGTGCTTGTAAATGTCATATATTTTGTTGTGCTTTTGTGGTAGTAGGAAAGTCACGTCAGACTCAAAGAGTGCAAAAACGATGTATTGTCATGTCAGATATTTAAGTACTCACTCTTTCATATCTAGTTTCAATTATGATGTTATCTTTATTTAATAATTTCGTCTTTGTACGTTGTTATAGTTTACTGTCAAAAACGAATTCGAGTCCATCTTACATATCTTCTGGGTTTGTTTAATGTACGCTGTGATCTCTTTTCGTGACTTGCAGGCACACATCATCATACACGCCCTAGAGCATATAAAGTATAGTCAGGATAGTTTCATATGTGTCGAAAAAACAACCATTCAGTGGTCAAATAGTCAGCTTAAACTTCCTACATCTTTTGCTGAATTCCGACCACATAACACGAAATGTTATTATGATGGTCTTTAGTGTCTAGGTTTCAAGGGCCAAAATGCAAAATATTACGCCACAACATGATGGAAACCAAAAGTGCAGTGTCAAAATGATCAATGATTCGTGTTTAACACATGGGTAAATAAATCTCACCCAGAAGCTTGCAAATGGGGCTATATTCCTAGTAAAAGTCCATAGTAGGTTAAATACTTCGAATATCCTTCTTATATGTTTTCTCTGTGAACTAGGACGATAAGTTTAATAAGTTTTTACTTCATTTCAAAATGACGAAGAGCAAGAACTGGAAAAAGAATGGATTCTAAAGATAATCAGATCCATGTTGCAGTTTTTTCTATAGCGGAGAAGTACTGGACATCTCTATACCAAATCGCGAATGTGAAGAATTCCTAAACCCATTTCTATCAAATAACAAATTAGTCGAGAGCATTTCACTTTTGCTGGAAATTTTTCAAGCAGGAAATCTCACTCATCAAAACTTGACAATGGGAGCCCTGATTGCCAACATTATCGCAGCATATAAGGCAAGGCTTCACAAAACTTCTGAGAGTCACACTTGTTCTTTTTATCCTGTGACAGTTGATCTACTCAAGCAGAAGGAGAACAATTACAGACAAAACTAATATTTTAAGGGAAAAATTCACCTTGTAAAGTCAGCAAATACTCCGCTTACTTTCCAGAGACGGATTGGAATATCTAGTCAAAGAACTGAGTACTTCGTCGAGGAAGGTGAATGCGAGGTGATTTTTCAAAGCTGGATAAGCCTAGGATGGTACTCACTCGTGTGGTGAGACATAAGTAATCGAGTAGTTCGTATATTTACGCAGCTGAGTGGATGCTAGCAGTGGCATTTTCTCACATTTCATAAAATGAAGAAAACATCTGTGTGAATGAACACTTTCTTGTTGTAATTTCTATCCGACTCCCTTCTCTTACAACAAAGCTATACCCGTTCCACACAACTTTACTTCCTCTCCTCCAGAATCTCGTGAGAAATATGTTCTTAGATATTCGGCCCAAATTTTATCCGCGTTTCAAATGTAAGCACTGTCACCGAGTTCAAAATTTTGTGGGACTTTACAATAAAATATTAGAAATTTCACCAAACAAATGTCTGTTTTTAGCTCTAGTTTCCAATAATAATTTTGGACAAATTAAACTAGCGACCGCCGTCACGGTTGAAATATCGACGTCCTTAATAAACTTCCTTTAATAAACTATCTGCAACTGCCAACCCAGGAATTATGAACGAACAGTGGTACAGGAATCCGTTTATTCAATAATTACAAGCTCATTCACTGGTAAAGCAATACCGATACGATATCAATTACAAATGTGTAAACATCAATAACAAGAATAACCGCCTTCATACTTCCATTAGATATTCTCTCTGACCTTAGATTTCAACCATGAACTGCAATTCCAACAACATGACTACCAACGAGACCACACAATGATGAGACTAGAGCCAGAGACCGGGATGTCGGCACTGCCAAACTAATTAGGTAATTCAACCTCTTGTCTCTCTTCACAACCACTAATTGCTCCCATAAACACATCGATTCAAAAACCTCAACAAAGTGGCTTCTATTAAAAAGAATAACTCTCAACCAAACAATTTTTTATAGAATAATGACTTATCATTGCTGAATCCATATAAAGGTGTTGAGGTTGTTCCAGTCAACGGAAAATACTAATACGCCAAATCATCCTTAATTGAGGATAATGTGGGATAATTCTTTAAAGAACCGACGTAAAAAGCCTACGATGATCAAATCGAACTAAAGTTGACTACAGCACAATGAAAGATGAGTCGATATTTTCAACGGCGACATATTCAAATGTTCATAATCATCGGATTTTCTTATCTTACGGTTCTCTGTGCTTCCTAAGTTATATAAGAAAAGTCTTCCTGGTTGCCCGATAATGATTATGTATAGTCTTTTATACCAAGCAATACACAAATGAGTAGTGGATTTTCTGTAACCGGTTAGAAACCGGATCTGCGAACATAGCATTCCATAATCTGACTTTGTGAACTTGGCAAAGAGAGTCAGCATATCAGGGAAGAATATGTCATTGGGTGTCGCTTCTCTACTCACAAATGTCTGGCTCACAGAAACTTTTATATTGAGCATAACAAAGTCGATGTCGGCATACTAAAATATTTCTTACAAGAGCTACTTCTCATATGCACTTTCAGTATGCGATTCGAAATTAATGCTAACTTCTTGAGATCTTCATTGAGTAGATTGTTACATATCAAACATTGAGAGTACTATTTGTCAAGCAACAATCGATAAACTTCATTTCTACCAGGGATATATAAGTGATGCTATTATCATCTGTGACCGCGACAGTGACTTTAGTAAAATACAAGGTCGATGGTTTTCACTAGCCGAATTAGTTCTGAACAAAGCGTATATGGACAAAGAGTTCTTTCTTGATGTGGGTGAGTGTCTACAACGACTGATGTACAGAAAGTCAACCTGGATTGGGTAGTGTATGCGCTTCCAGAATTGGGTGACTCTAATTAGGAACATAAACTTATTTCATTCTTTATCATCAAGAGACAAACGAATATTCACTAAAGGCATACTCAGAGACGAGCGAAATATAGTCCAACAAACGTTTCTAGTCAGTGGTTTCTCACCCAGGTTCATAAGTGGTAATCTTAAAACGAAACATCAGGTTCCAAAGAAAGTTTTATTCTTAAAGATTAAATTCAAGGGAAGTGCGGCAATTGAAATATTGAAGAACAGACTGTGGGACGGTGAAGACAATGACACTGTCTTATCGCGACACTTTGTTGCGCTATTATTTTATTTATGCTTCGTGCATAGCCAAAAATAATTATAAATAAATTAGAAAGTTTATTTTCTGTTTTCACAATTAAGTGAAGAGGGGTTTTTTAAATTTGCGGTACATGGTACCGTGAAGTCCTTGGACATTCGTTATACAGGTGCTGCTACAATAGTTTTTTCAGATTTTTACAGCAGAATAGCAATTATTTCAAATTAGCGATACATAAAGAGTAGACAAATAATCTATATTTATATGAAATAAGGTGGTCTTAGTATATGTCGCCATAAGAACTGTGTTGTCGTCAAGGCTACCGAAACTGCGCAACAAGTAACGATGCCATGATAGGATTTAAGGCATGGTTGAAAAGTCATGCCTCTGGTTCTCGTTCACTTGTTACATGTTGTCGACGATTTGTGATGTCGCTCATTACCATTCATTATCACGGCATTTTTTCCGTTACACGTCAATTTTTGTAATCTTTGTGCTTGTTACATAACGTTTATTTCTGTCTATTAGCAACTTGACGTATTTAATGCTCACAACCTGGATGAATGTTTAGCAGTCCTAATTTGGTTATTTGTAACAATGCGAACTCAGGCAAGTGAAATTCACAATTCATCAAGTCAAAAATAGACGCAAGTCAGAGTTCCAAGCAAAAATGAGCTCCTAAATCATTTACATATTTCTTGCGATAATATTTTATTAACTGAAGAAAGTATGACAAACATTTAGGATTTGCCTGTTACTCGTGACTTCGTCTTAATTCTTTCGGAAATCAACGACTCATATAAACTCAGAGTACTTTTGCTGTTAATTTACCCTCAATATGCAGTTTTGTGGACCCCAACAGATTTTAAACAAGGGCAGTTATGTTCAATAGAATAATGGGTATTCTAGGTCAAGTTTCTAAGCAACAAAAGAGCCAAATTGTACACCACAAAACAGAGGAAGCTAAATTAACGCCTTTCGTATTGATTTCGCGAACTTACTGCAGCAAAACACGACTCAAATACGAGAAAACCTGATATTCGTGCAACCCAACGGATACGTAAAAGACCCTCAGCAACTCAAATGCAAAATGACCGCCTCTTGTTACGCCGTCCAAGGTCGTTAAAACGAAACGGCGGGCGACTTTGAAAGGCCCTGACTTTTTACCGTCCGAGGATTTATGATTTTCTATTCCTTATTGCAGTTTCGGCTAATTTTCACTGGTTCGTTCCTCTTTTTTTGCCATAAAAAGGTTATTAGTGAAGATATTAGGGTTGTTATGTACATGCTTTAATTGATAACACATAACAGGCTGTTAATATTGCAATCTACGGTAGGATTAAACTATACTGCCGACCTTTGAACGAATCTTAAATAACCTTAAGAAATATTAGCCAATCAGAAGACAGTTAGTATACAGTAAAAATATATTATACAAAACTCAAAAATTAAAAGGGATACTGTTCTTTTACATGAGTCAAAAACTTCTCAAGGTCAGATATAGGTTCAGAAGTTCTAAAACAATAGTGCATACGGTACAGGAACACATCCATATGGCTCCATAGTAGTCGACCTCTGAAACCATGATAAGGTCTCAAAAATTCTATTAGCCTCGACCACATAGCTTCAATAATGTTAGTATATTGGTATGGTTTACGGGTTAGGGTTAGAGTTAAGGTTTAGGCGTAGGGTTTAGGTTTATGGTTGAGACTATAAGATATGGACAACCTTTGAGCGACGCTAGAGTGACTCTGAAAGTGTCAACATAATAATTAAGACCAAATGAGGTTTATAAACCTGTGTGAAGAATTCAAATTATGATTTACAGTTCATGATTAAGGCTAGGAATTATACTTAGGGTTTTCATCACGAACTGACATCAGCCATAATGCCAAAACTCTATTTATCCAAATGGATAATTGAATTTCGCGCCAAAATCTTATGATCACTTCTATTGTAGACGCTAAGTTATCACGGATTCCCTAAAATCCGCTGTAAACCGACCGTACGTAAGCATCAGGTACCGAACTTAGCGCCGTGACCTTGAAAACCCGCGAAAGCTTCTGATTGGCTCGGCAGTATAGTTTAATCCTACCGAGTTTTGGGTAAATTTAAGGATTTTCCTCAAGGTCGTGAAAAGTTTCTTAGTTTTCTGCAAAGGTTTTGAAAAGTTTAGCGAAAAACCACAAAGTATAATAAGTTTCTGGGGAGATTTTGGGGGATTTGTGCCATTCCCCAAGGTTTTCTCTACGGCTTCCTTAAAACGGTAAAACTTTTCCCCAAAATAGGGAGATTGGGATTGCAGTCTTTATATATTTATGGATGTTTTGTGTTCAGGGTTCCATAGTGCAACTTGTCCAGAGAACCAAGTAATACAAGCCATGGATGTTGCGAGCCAGGCTTTCTTACACGACGCAAGAGATAAAGTAAATAAGCGTGGATGGCGATCCAAGGGAAGGGTGAACAAAATACACTTTAGATCTGTAATTAAATACCGGTTTCTGTTTTATATTAGTTTCCGAGAAACATTTATACTGAAATAATTATTTCCTGTCTATCATATTTTCAGCTGGCTTCTCAAATGTCCACAGACCTAACTGTAAATTTTTAATTCAGCATTGGTACTCACTATGGATTCATAGGTTGGACGATTGCTATGACATATGGCATTCGTTTATCTACTATAAGCAATTTTACTGTTTTGATACTGCGTTTGTAATACAGAAAAGTAACTTTTTTTCTCTTTGTAGAAAATTGTCAATGAAAGTTCAACATCAACCTGACGTACTTATCCAATACGCATGAATGATTGTTGAGAATTGGAAGATATTTCTTAATGGATAAATTGTGCTTTTTTAAAACTTTAATAAAAATCTTCACTTATAACGCATCAGTCTTTTATTTAAGGCAGTGCTTATCCATCGTGACAGATCGGTTCGTGTTGCCAACTATGGTTAAATTGCTTTAGAACTGCGTTCACTTTGCGAAGTGAACTCAGAGAATTGAATAGATGGATTCTGACGATCTAGCTTCATCATGACCACCGATTGAACTCATAACTTGGGCACATATGTCTTCTGATGCCTCGATGCATGAACGGATAATTTTACTGACCAGAGGGTCACTAAGAGCATGGATTAAGTGGTTGTTGTTGGCAAACTTCTTTAGCAGATCTCCACTCCCTGTAGAGATTAACATGCTGTCCAACACACAGAGAACCAAGTCCATCGTGCAGTTCCCTGTTTACCGGCTGCTTTGTCAAAATAAGCCTACAATGCTTATAGAAACAAAGAAACCCTCCCCCACGAATTAGATCTTTGGAATGTGCATAAAAAATGTGACCACATGACAGTATGTAGTCATTGAAGCGCTCACAAGCATAGCTGTTCGTACGTCTGAATATAATGCGTTATGAAAAGTAAAGTCCACATGTCAGATCGCTTGGTTTATACAAGATGTTCCAAGCATTTGCGAACATTGGGATTTCTTGACTACAGCAAATAATTTGTACAGTTAACGCTTACTTCCCTGAAAAGTGCTCTTAAGACATGGACTTTTAGCTCACTATTTACTGCGCGAACCCAAAATCCAGATTGACAGTGACAATATTTCGACCTGAAGGGTAAATTCATTCGAAATCAGGCATACGTAGATGACCGACATCGTCTTCTTTGTCTAGATTATGAGTTGGGAGTTGTATGCTCTTATGAAGAATGCTGATCAGCATGATCATCTACATCCTGAAGAAAAGCATCTGATTCTGATGAACTGCAGTTCATCTGGATTAATAAACTAACTAGGAATTCCCGAAACAGAGAAACATAGGCCAGACAGAACTAGATGAGCGCAAACTAACGTATTATGTTCGGAATTTGCAATCATCGGGCAATCAAGTACAAAAGAATCATAAGTTCGTGCAAATACTACATTCTCTCACGGTCTTCGCGAGACTTCAAATTTTACAAATTATAGTTGTTAACTATTACCTTCCTCTTCCTTTTGTAGGTAGACGGTTATCTTTGACTTTAATTCTATAAACTATTACCTTTTAATAATTCAAAACTACTTCATAACGTGTACTATTGATGATTTTTGACCTCTTTGTCAGATGGTGCGACCCCATTTTTATTCATCACTTGAAAACTTTAATTATGCTGAAATAGCATCATTCCACCTATAAGTTATTTTATTCAATATCTAAAATCTCTTGGTAATATTGATCAGACTAAAAAGCATCACTTCATTTTTATTGACTTTTATTCGAATAAATTTGATTGTCTCTGATGATTTTATGAAGCTATTCTACTTTACTATATTCAACTACATGTGAAAATTACCTATCAGTACGGTTACACCGCTTCAGAAAATGATATCGTTAGAAAAAAGTTTCTTTGATGAAACGTCATCATTATTTTTTATTCATTCCCTCGTTACTTCCTTATTTGTGTAACACATTTTTATTTTCGCAGTTGTACCAGCATTTGTTTACTTGAATTAAAATGGAATCGAAGCACTATGCGTCCACAACTTCAGAAGAGATCGAACAAAGGACCTCAGAGAGTTGTAGAGAGCTCTTAACCCGAGTTGACATAAAGTGGTTTACATTCCCAACCTTAGATAGCTCTGGGCGCTGCCAGACAAACAAAGACTAGTAAAGTACAAGTATGTGTAAGTATGCGCGTAGGTTAGTATTTTGCATGCCGAATAAACTTGAATGACTTCTTTAAATGGTACGATAAACTGATATAGGAAAATTGAAGTAACCGAATGTTGAAGTCATAAAACCTTTACGGCATAACGATAAGGTAATAAATTATTCTTCGAAACCCCGTCACGACTACTATAATTGGTTTGATGAAAGTTGTTAGTAAACATAAATGTCAGGATTTAATGATTTCACTTACCGTTAACTATTAAAAGGTGAAGAACCACTTGAAAGAGAGAATTGGGTATATGTTTCTTTTCAGGTTTCAATTGACAAATGATATGCGAATTTCTCCAAATGAGTCGTGTCTCTCAGTCAGCAATCATGTTGAGTATCGAACATATGTAGCCGATAGAGATTTGCGATTTTCATGAAGTACCACAAGATTTTAAACATTTGATGTCAACTCGGTGGCTGGGAGTGGAATTCATGATGAGTTTTTCTTCCTATACTGTTCTACACAGCTGTATACAACTGAATTTCATTAAACAACAGTTTACAATCCTATATGTCAACAATAACAAAAGACAGACACTGAAGAGTAATACATATCATACTGCTAAATGAGTTACCGGCTACTTTGACTCTGTAACTCAGAGGATAACGGGATGACATGATAAACAATACGTAATGAGTCTCAATGAGACCAGATGAAGATAAGTGATACCTGTAAATCAATCTGAGAATATATCATTTAGTATTTTGGATGCAACTAGAATGAAGTTTAGGGCAGTTTGCTTGTTACGAAACTATTATTCTGTACATACTTCACCCACTAAAATTCACGGTCAGAAAACTACTGAAGAACTATCATAAGCTGAAGACCTATTTTATTTGTAACGCGAGTATAATAGTATTAACTTCATGTGGTTAAAGTAATCAGGGTCATTAGTTTTTTATTGAGGATGAAGCAAATAAAGATAAATTTTGCAAGAATCGAACAAATATTCTCTTTAGACAAATTCCTGTTCATATTCTACAACAATAGATTGGCAAATAATGTTTCGCAATGTTCGGTTTGAGCCAGATTTTATCCTGGAAATCTATGCTACGAACCCATCACTCCGTTCACAATTTAAACCAAACAATATTTGATAATAGAAATAATATATTTATAAATATTGTGGAAAGTTAATCATATTGGATAGTTCAAATATGCACTCCACCGTTCTAAATAGTTTTCATTTTGTATGAACAGAAGGCTAGAGAGCTTTTGTTAATTCTGACGATAAAGATCTCAAGGTTGATCTATTCACTTTGAATAATCCTGCCTAATGATAAATTATTATCTGTCGAGGTGGAAAGTTCGATCTGTTGAGGACTAGATACGAAAGTTCCCAGTTAACTGGTCAGTCTTGAGTTTTCCGTTTGTGAACTGATTTTTTCGTCTTCATATATTTACCCTCTGAAAGGTGAAAGAAACTAGACTGGTGATTAGTCGTTCATCAGCTCCTAGTTAACAATAATTACCCCTCCATCACAAGCATGTAACATAGCGTAATTTGAATTATTTGTTGACGTTTAAATAGCTCAGGGTCATTCAACAAAATACGCGTAGGCTCTTTGGAAGTCCCTTACTATCCGTTACATTTAGTGTCACACTTCATATTTTGATTTCTCCCTATCCAAAAGTTTTGTTTTCGAGATTTATGACTGTGTACATTATTCTTATCATGAATTTCAGGATCTGCGTCTATAAACTTTTCAGAGAATACTAATACTCAAAAGAATTTGTCCCTGAGTATGTGATCAAAAGAAATCAAGGTATGAAATGATAGTCTTTTAAGCCAAAATAAAATGAAACTAATTGCATTACTGAATAGGCGATGGATATCACTGCTCTCCAAAATAATACACGAATCTGATAGAAATATTTCAGCTACTAGATGTCTATGTGACTTGTATTTTCCCATCGAAGAACATTATCTAAGCTAATTCAAACAAGGTTACATTTATATACGCTAGTAGTCCCATAATTAAGTCTATCTAGATACATTTAGCTAAAATAATCTAAACAACAAGAAAGCTGTATCTCATCCCATAGAATATTCATTGAATTTAGGTTAATTCACTATCACCTTCCTGTTCATTATTCCGACCACAAAAATAACGGTGCTTAAAATGTTAACGGAATACACACAATTTAAAGACACAAACATTTCGATAGAAAGAGGAGAGATGGCGCCAGAAAACATAAGGCTACATTATTTGAACAGACATAATACACTAAATAAATATTTCAACAAAAGAGTTAAGGGCTAAAATGTTAAGAATTTTAACTATAACATGCATATTAAATGCACAAAGTTTATAAACTCCTAAAGTCCAGCCTTTTTGTCGGAATAAATGTGGTAGTAATCTTGATTTTGGTAAATGTAGAATTATAATTAGTTAGTATAATGGTAAACATGATCGGAGGTACCGAAAAAGAGTTATAATTACAATTGCATATAGATTTTAAGATGATGGATCTTATGTCTTTGATATGGTATACTGAACAATCTAAGCACTTAGGAGTTTAATTTCTCTTTGAATATCACTTTTGTGTTTATATTAAAACTTAATCTGTAAAAGGCATCTAATTTATATCAGAACTATCATTAAAATGAAAGGTAAATCCAGCTACATATAACTGGTACTCGAGCTGAAGAAATGAACAATGATACTGATAATGAGATAGTAAATCTTTAAAAAATTAGCAAAACTTATACTCATGTACTAGAGATACATGCTACAAAGTAACCACTTTGTTTTCATTTACAAAAGCATTTGCATTATCCAATATACAATACGTTTATTACATTTTCAGCTATTTGACTGGTCAATTTGGAATCAATGATTTGATGATTAATTTATCGTGTACCATACATCTTCACAGATTTTAAACTCCTCAACACTTATAATGAACTATCCTTCAAATAGTGATTAATAAAGAGGCACTTGCAAAGATAAAATAATTGTATTTAGAGAAGTAGGTGACTTTTAAAGTAAAAAAAGAGTAAGAAAATAACCAAGTTGGTGTTCACCTTTGAAACAGATATATAGTTTAAATGTTCATTGTTCAAAATGTTGATTGTATGCCAAATAAGTTATAGTCTAAAATTTCTTAGCTTAGTTAAACTACAATCACAATTATTTCGTTTAAATATTTAACATGTATTAGCTTCAATTTAGTTAGTGTAACTTAATAATTATTTTTCATTTGCGATTTATCTATTTATTTAAACACAAATATTGGTATAAAGGGGCACCAGATATATATGCGCCACACAAATCTCATTTGATTTGTGTAAGGGCTGTGATACTGCCCAGGTGCCCAAACTGAAGCAGGTGGTTTTCTTAGGGGGCCACACCCGGAGCCTTTACATTAAAGATCTGATCCACAAGGTAGTGGAGCATCGTAAGGAGATACAGTCCCATGGTAGCCGGTGACCAACGACTGATTCATACGCCATTGGTTTGAAATCAGGGTTTTCCAACTCCCCTACGTGGACTTTCGTGTCCACCAACCACTTCATTTGTGAACACAAATATCTATCTTAATAAAACTATTAATATAAAGAAATTAGTTGAACTTTTCTTATTTGAAATGTATAATAAACCTTTTTTTGAAATGATCAGAAGTCTGTATTACTTTGAGATATTATCCTAGAACTTAATGGTTGTGTGAATATTGTCAACTTAACACACTCCTCAATCAAAGTACTTACATATAGACTTAACTTAATCTATTCCTATTAATTTAGAATTGACAAAACAAAATTAAGATTCGTGGATTGGTTGAAGTCAGACATTAACACCATCCGATGCCGGCCCAACGGTCTAATGGTTAAGCGCTATGGTGCGAGATTGGTAGGTCCTGTGTTTGAATCTCGCGAGGCAGGATCGTGGATGCGCATTGCTGAGGAGTCCCAGAATAAGATGAAACGGCCATCCAGTGCTTTCAGGTTTTCTATGGTGGTCTAGACCATCATGATTTCAACTATAAGATTCCATTCTTGTATAACAATAATTTGACCTTTTTTCAAAAAAAATTGTATTTTATTAAAAAGTAATAAGCATTGATTAAATTTCACCGCATTATTTCTCTTCATTATCATTGTTATTATTATCTTTTCTTTTTTGATTAATGAATCATTTTTATTTAAGTATAGTATATGGTGTGATAATCAGAAAGTTATTTAATTGTTTAAAGACAAAAGAATGTTTTATTAATATTAATATAATAATGATGACACTACTGAAAAAAATAAGGAAAAAATTTTAAAAAGTCTGCTGACCGATAAAAATCATACCACCAGAATAATGTTTAAAGTAGAAGAGAACCATATATATATATATATATAGATAGATAGATAGATAGATAACTGAGATACTATCAAAATAGTTATTCACATCTATACAGAATGATATTTTGTTACGTTGGTCTAATAGCAGTCATACTGACTACATTGGCACAAGGTAGTTCTTCTCTATAATGTCCAGGATTAATCGTCATCATAATTTTGATCACCATGATCATCTTGATTATTATCAGGGAGAAGTAGTAATTAGTATCGTGTTGTTTATCGACAATAAACATAGTCGTTAAATACTCGAAGTAATTCACAATATAAAAGGAACAGATTGAGTGTCATAGTCAGCCATAGATTTGAAGAAGACTTCGTTTCAACTAAGTACAAAACATTATTCTGAAGACAAGTTATTCTTTTCGGAATGTAAATTAAACTATTTTATTTATCTATTACACAAGCCTCAATTATGACTACCATCTAGTATTAATTAATGAAAGTATTGGTCGTTTGCTTGACATCCTTTTCCCATACAATTCGCGTTCACAACATAATGCAAAATCCCAATAATCATCCCTATTTTCACCCAATGTATTTTCTTATCCGATATATTGTTATCAAGTTTGTCACACTAACTTACAACATTTATATTGATGTGTTTTTCTCTTTCATATATTCGTCGTTGGAAATTTGGAATATTAAGCGGTAACTGAGTCAGATATAAAAAGAAAATATCGATATGATTGCGCTATATATGAAGTGAATATGAAACAAAATCCGGACAGAGAATATAGATATGAATTAGAGTTATTGGGTTCAAAGTCCCTGAAGGCAGTGGAAACTTCAAATAAAGTGGAATTGTGTGATATACCAATGTGTAAAAATATAGTTCTAAAATTTGATATCTATGAGAAGAAAAAGGATGACAACGAATACAAAAACATCTTCTCAAAGCAATATGAAAAGTCATTAGGTAAGTATTCCAACAAATAATGTATATTCGAAGCGTTGTTTACTAATCTAGTACGTAGTTATTACGTTTTAAATACATTGTTCTAAGATAACATCGTTGTCGTCAGAAATAAAAGCGTGGTAATCATAAATATGATTTTACATTTCAGAAGCACCTAAAATCAGTGAGTTGAAAGCACGTTACGAAAAAACCGAAACTATCATTAACTGGCAACTTCAAGATTACGAAAATTGCAAGGACAAAGAACTGCAATTCTTCCTATTTGGCGATAAAACGGTTATGCAGATGGCTAAAGGACAAGAAATCAGGATTCCATTTTTAACAAAAGGTAATACCTACACTGTATACGCCTTTCCAAAACATATGGACACTGAGACCATTGTATACACAAACATTGGATTTGATATCAGAGTTCGTAAGTTGCCGAAACATCATTCCTTTAACATTTATTCCCCATTTCTTGTATTACGTCATGTTCACTGAGTATATCAGAAATGGTAGTATATTTGATAAGTTAACTAGTCAGAATAATAAAATTATAGTGAACAAAAGTTACACAACAATTCTACCAGTAAAAGACATTTCACATAAACTGAACGAGAATGACAAAAGTAATTGGACATCACTATTAATCTATACAGTTATCAACACATACCGAACTATTTGTTAATCCTGTATACATCTCAAGTCACTCAACAACTACACAAAACAAACTTCATTCACTCAGAATGTGTGTTATTCAGTTATCGACACACTTCAATCAAAACTAACCATAAATACTCATTCTTCTTCTTATTATTATCTCCCATGTCACGTGATCGTTTGTCGTTTCCTTTTCTTATTCACAGCTTAAATATATGCCTCAATAATGGTGATGATGATGATATGGAGCTGGTCGTTTGGACAATCGACAGTTTATCATTATCAAAACTCTCAACATTGTTTAATTAATTTTTGTGTATGTGCAAAACATGTTGTCATTCTCTTATTATTTTAATCATCTGCAATATTTGTTTGCCTTCAACCAAATTATATCAATAAATTGCTAATCTGACAGTAAATGATTTTTCAATAACTTGTTTGGGTATTCGAAAGATATTACACTGATGCGTTCATTTACGCAATCTGATGTAGATATTTAGACGATTGTTAGAGACGGAGAGGTTTGTAGTCATTTTAGTATTTGATAATTAATGTCATTCCACTTCGGAACTCGACTGGATTGAGTTAAGACACAAGTGATCAATATTTTCAAGCAGTGAACACGTATCCCACTTACCACTCACTGTGTTTCGTGTCTTTGGAAACCATATAGAGAACGTATACAGTGTCCCTTTATGACACACATTTTACTTTATATCTCACCGGATACTCACACCAAAGTGAGCTAAACAGTAAATAATTATTGTAATAATGAGTTGAAACTATGCGGATAACTGACAAGATTTCATTGTTAGTTTTGTTTTAATTATCATAGAATATTTTAAAAATTCAGTGGTGTCTAATTACATGACCTCTGTGAATAAAGTCTAAACACTTCTAGTTGCAAACAATCTTTTATTCTTTTATCTAATTTTAATTAGAACTGATAGACAACAAAGTCATTTCAACGAAACTATTCAGTGATTGTCTGTTTTGTTTGCTTTCTTCTATATATTCAAAATTGTATGGAAGATACATAAACACGCACTATTTTGTTTATTAAAAGCCAAAAAATGAAGTTGAATAGAATTTCTCTCTTCACTAATTACTTGAATCTAAATTAGATTTATGTGTGGTAAATGTAGGAATGAGTTTAATGAGGATTGTTGTCTGTTAAATTAGTGACGTTATATATAAAAGAGGGTGAGATCTATTGTGATCAATTCGGAATTATTCTCGACGTCGTCTAAGCATGTTTCCCTTCATTTCAATTTAAGTAACGTTATCTACATGATTCGTCTTTCGTATAATTTTAAATACTAACAAGTAGGCACTGGACCTATGAGTGACAATGTTTAGAACTGGAGTTTGCACTCAAAGTTAAAAACATACAACTATCAACATTTTTGACCTGTAATCGTTGAAACTTTCAACATTAGAAGTAATAACACTGAGTTTGTTGTTTGTAGAGTTATGATAATATATGTGCTACCACTTCAGTTAGATTATTTCGATGTAAATTAAAATAAGTAGTATAGGAATTGATGATGAAATTATAGTTTCAATCATAAGCTATCTACCATAAAACTTTGAAATTCATTTGTTCCTTAAGATTAGCAAGTTACTCGATAACAAAATTAAGATAAGCTATCACTCTATTACGATTCATCAATTCGACTTTGTATCTGATTTTTGACAATATTCTAAAGTGAATGGAAAAGACACCAGTTGATAAACTAATCAGTTTGGTATTATCCTTGTACGTATTAGAATAGTAATAGGTGCTAATTTTCAGTTCAATAAGATTAAACTAAACAAAATTCAAGTTTTTCTTTTCATCAACATACTCTTACTAGGCCAAAATTCAATTATTTTTTACATTACATTTAGTAAAGTTAGTTAGCAAAATGATGAAATCACTAGTATCAAATGGGGTTGAGTTTTACTTTTGTATAAGGAATAATCTTTTCTATGATTTTCAACTCAGGTTCCTCAGTAATTAACCATGAGTAATAAATTATCATATCAATGTGATACATACTTATGCAAAGGATTTGGATATTAGGATCCCATCCCTCTATGTATAACTCCATATGTAGCCTTATAGTTGTATTTGGTTGACTAATCAAATCAAACCACTGATACCAATAATATCTTGGCTTCGCTTAACTACCACTACGCTTGTTCTTTTATTCATCTGATTCTAATTGAATCTATTTGAGTCTAGTCCTATAGATCAACGTATATTTTTATTTACAAACAAATTAATTCCACTTGAATAGTTCACAGTATAGTATGTGGGTGACTACATATATAAAACGTGGTTTAGCAATTACGAATAGACCCACGGTTGAAGACAAAAAAATTACTGTAAACGTGTACAAAAGTAGCCTGTTGGAATTATATGAATAAAGTGCTTAATTATTTATAAACCATTTATCACCACATCCACTACATTCCAAATTTAAATCAGGATCCCTGTAATTCACTTTGTGTCGCTTCCAGGCATTCATCGAATGAATATCTGGATATGTATTAAAAGTCACTTCTAAATTGTCTAAAATGAAATCTTCATAACTAACAATTGAAGTTGGAATATACTTACTTTCCTCTCTTCATATAAATGATCTCCTGACATTCATTGGTAAACAATCCAGTTGGTGGTAAAGAATCATTTCCGTTTGTTCAGGTAACATCTAAAAATTGGAATGACAGTATACCCGGATGAATAGTCCTTCCTATTGATAAGTTGATTAAATCTTCGGTATTTCTGTATTAGTTAGGAAATTTATTTACTCTCCTCGCCAACACTTTGTATTTTGTGGAAGAAAACAAATTTATAACGGTTTTTGCAATCTTAACGTAATTTTCTCCATAACCATTAGGATAGGGATGTTTAGAAGCAGTGTGGAGCAGTTCGCACTTTAATCACAGAACAATCGAATTTTCAAATAGTCTTGGAAAAGTGTTCCCACTTTTCATTTGCAGTTGTACTTCTGAATAACTATAGATGGGCTATTGACGGTGAAGAGAGATTCATAAGTCATAAACGAACAATGAATATTTTTAAATTCACTTGGTATTGTTTGGTTGAATCT